>NW_007726179.1:178206-341600 GCF_000696425.1 Galeopterus variegatus | reverse complement strand
TTTTATATATATATATAAAAGATACTCTGCCTTTATCATATATATATATATATGATATATATATGCATTTTGAGTCAAATTTTTGAATTTGATGCATTTTGAGTCAAATTTTATATATATATATAAAAGATACTCTGCCTTTTATATATATATATATAAAAGATACTCTGCCTTTATCCTTGCTCCCTATTTTAAAAAACTTAACATAGTCTTAATATATGCATTGTTATAGTTGACTATTGTGGCCACATGCGAGAAAATTTGTAACCTTTATTGATGCAGAAATAACAGTTGTTTTTAAAAATATAAGCTAGACAATATGTACCTGTGTGTTTCTGAAAAAGAGAGAGAGAGAGAGAGAAGGAGGCAGTGTTTCTCAAACAAGAGATCTATCAAATAAAGGTATAGTCTCATAGTTCCACCTGGTTATTCTCATTTAATAATATATAACTATATATAATAACTATAATTAATAGATGCAGAAGAAAAATTAATAGGGTTTTTAAACCCAGGAAGACATTAAATGTCAAAAATGTGGACATTTGAGTTAAAGACTAATCAACTTGAACAATACACTATGATGTTTAAGAAACTGGTAGCATATTAATTTCAAGTGGGAGTTTTATAGTTGATTAGTGGAGTGGTATTGTGAATCCAATTTTATCAGTTAAATGTTATGTCAATGCCACATATCAGAGAATTAGATAATTATAAAAAAGGAACATTATGAAATGGTGCATAGTAGATTGTGATGGCTGAAATGCTGAAAATTGATGGTCCAAATCAAAAGAATGGATTAGGAATCTTTGTGGAATGATTACTCTCCTGTAGTTTTGTGAGGACTGGTGAGAAGAGCCAGGATTATCAGGGACTTTTATTTTGATGAAGGCTCTGGGAATTTTGGAGAATGTATCATTGTATTAGCTTACTTTGCAGCTATCTCAATGGTCCAAATATGTGAATGAGATGTTTTCAGTGTATCACACCAAGATCGTAGCATCATTCCTGGATAGAAGGTGGAGCTTACAGTCTCCGTGATATCACATACAAGTTCATGTGTGGGAAGCTAAGGGAATAGAATTTGATGCATTTTGAGTCTGTATTATTTCCATTAAATTAAACCTATATAGTTTCATCTTTGAAAATAAAGATTAAATTGAAGTTCTACTGTATATTTTATCAATTATTTTAAAAAATAGCATTGATTACAGGAATCTTGATTATATATCTAATACAATTTTCTATCCTGTAGAAATTTAGAGATAATGAAAAATTATACCCATGGATTTGGTTTTCTGGGCAGAGAAAACAAACAACTTTACACATGTGTACTATTGAATTATATAGTCAGTAGAAATTATCTTGTGAGTGTAAATTTTCATAGACATTATATGTCAGAAAACACTTTTTAAAAGATTAAATCATAGTCCTTTGTACATATTTTGGCGGAACAGAGTTGAATATCAATACCTGTGTGCAATATGAGATGCTCCAATTAGGATAGTTAGTATATTCAACATTATGCAATATAATCATTTTTTGTGACCCTTTACCAATTCCTTAGCATAATACCTCATATATCTGGGTGGGTAAAGATTTCCATAAGATGAGATTGAGAGGTGTTGATGAAAACCAGATATTTAGCAGAGAAATCGCATAATTCCTTAGATTTGTGACACATTTAATTACTTAATGCTCCATGAATCTCAGATTTTATTGTAAATATTATGGTTTACCGTATTTTGTTTCTGGGTTCTATCCATCTATCCATCTTTTATGCTACTTTGAATTCAGCTTTTTAACATTGAATTCAGATACCATGTTACTTATTATATGCTATTAATCCATTTGAACTTGTTTTCTCTCCTTGAGTTTTTATGTCATTAAAAGCAGTTTTTGCATAGATGAGCATTTATATGGCTCAATTTATTTTATTAAATAAAACAAAATAAGCATAATTAATAGGCTTGGTATATACCTATTTTGGGGGGTATGGATGTCTAAATAAATACTGAATTTTTTTTTTACTACTTTTAGATTTTTTGAGAAGTATATGGTCAAATTTTACTCTCTTCTTATTTCCCTTTCATTCACTATAATAATTTGTACATGAATTTACTATTTACAAATAACATAAAAGTGATCAAAATATGTAAGGCCTTTTTTCTTATGGAACTAATAAATCTAATGCAGGAGGTAGATGGTAAGTAACTAAACAGTAAAATTATATACATAATAAGTGCTATGAAGATGATGCAATAGAATAATAGTCGTGTCTGGTTATTTTAGATGAAATGGTCAGAGAAGGCTGTGTGTGGAGATGACACTGAAACTGAGATAGGAGGATGAGAGAGAGCCTGGCACATGAAGAGTTGGGGAAATGAGCACATCAGATAGAAGGAGAAAAACATGGAAATGGTGGAAAGGGGTTTGGTGAGTTCAAGAAATAGGATGGCCAGAGTGACTAGAGTGAAGTAAGGAAGGGGAAGAACAATGGGTCAAGGTCAAGAGATTATACCTTGTGATAAGAAGGTCAGATTTCTTGGTGTGTTTTAAGTGGATGAATAAAACAGTTTTCTTAGGCAGAAGAAAGGAGTTGAGGCAGTTTGCAATAAGTGATTTTAATGGCGGGTAATGGAATCATTAAGCCAGGAAGGAGGGAATGAAGGCAGGGAGACAGTGATGGATGGGTTGAGTTGCTGTAGTGGGGTCCAAGAGTAAGAGAGCTAAAGAGATGGGATGGGTGGTAGATGCTGAGTCTCAGGAGGAGCCATGAGAGGGGGCCTGAGACAGAGAGGAGGAACAGAGGCCCATGGAAGGCAAGAGCCCGCACACTGGGGAAGTCAAATGGGCAGAGTTTTCATATACACAGGAGAGATAGGAAGGAAGATGATGAACCAGAAACTAAGTCTTTAACAAATGACTGGAAGGTGGTTTTATGGGGATGTAATAGGTAGTGTACAGTCCAATGATAGAAGCTTTAAATAGCTTGAGATTTTCAGATGGAAGGGAACTGATTCAGAAGTAGCAGCAAAGAGAAGCAAGGTCAACATGTAACCTATCTCTAGGTCTTGAAGAGCTTTTAGAAAATTAAATTTCCAAATCAGAGGTATGATGATGGTGGTCATTTTCTTTCAAATAAAATCGTGTCCCTATACTCACTGACTTGAACCTGTATGGATTTCTGGGCCATTTAGCAAGGATGTATTTCTACAGGGCAGGGATCGTTTTTATTTTGTGAACTGTTGAATGATCAGAGCCTAATATTACCTTCTCAATAAATACATGTCGACTTAAATTAATTGAATAAATTGTGTAAGCTCCATTTCTTGTTTTTCTTATTCTGATTTTAATTTACAAATAAAGAACAATGTATTTTTCTTATTTTCTGGCTTTGTTTTCTGATTCTTTTTGTTATATGCTACTATGTTTGGCATACACTCATTTCTAATTTCTAATTATTGTCAGATTATAAATGCTATTAATTAATATCTTATTGACACTTCATACTATTTTATTAACTGGCATCTAATACCTTTCCCACTAAACATATTTGAGGATGTATTTATAGTTAGTGCTTGTTGACACTATTTCATCCTGGCTTCAATTTGTGTGATCCAAATTATCAAGTAAAACCTCATGGAATTATTAGATTCTTCACTAACATGCAGAAATTTTATAAAGCATCTGCCGAATTTTCAGACATTTATTTTGGGAAGAAAAGTTTTCATATTGGCTGGTGAAGTTAGATTTGTATAAGGAGGCAGTGACCTTAAATCCTCCCTCCCCTCTTCCCACCATCTTTTCCTTCCTCACATCCTTCTTACTTTTTCTTCTTTCCTTCTCTATTTATTTTAAATATACATATCTCTCTTCATAGGAGTGGTGGATAGTGATTGCCTCATTAGACCAGTCTAATATCTCACCCTTGAAATTTTACAAAATAATGTACTAACATTGTCTACCATGTTTTTTATTATAAAATAATATAAAAGAAAATTTGCTTTTTTAACATTTTAATGCTAGTATTTTATCAAATTGATGAATATAACTTTTTTATTACTGTCAAATATCTTCATGTTTAATTAATAATTTAATAGTAATTAAATTAAATTAAATAGTAATTATACAATTTTAACCAAATTCCAGATCCTATGTGGAACATGTAAAAACTAATGAACAGATGCTGAGGGAGTGAGTCACAGTATTTTCATTCTGGAAAGTTTTCCAATTATTCTGAAACACTATAGATTCATCCAAAGCTGTCTCTACTCGAGGGGAAAAATGTGTATGTGCAAATATGTATGTGTGTGTGTGTATATATATATATATATATTTACATGTATTCCATCGTGTGTGTGTATACACACACACACACACACACACACACATTTTCAGTCCTATACATATATAATTTTTTTTTATCTTTCTGTTTGTTTATATATTTACCTACCTAACTACCTACAAACTCCAGTGTTGTTATTATTTTTTGTTTGGGGAGATGATATTTTGAAGTTTCTTGATTGTTATCCTTTTTGTTCAGAACTATCTCTTTGAGGTTTATTATATTTTTAAAGAAAAGATATGAAATGTGATATGATTAACCTTATTTTTTGGCAAATGACAACAGCATTATAACAACAAAACCCCTTAAGTTTGTCCATCAGTGTCACAGTTAAGCAGTTCATCATAATGGTTCATTCAGTATTCAATAAATCTATGATAGATAAATAAATAATGAATAAATAATTTTAACAGCAAATATCACAGCTAAATAAGAACCAACTTGATTAAGTCTTTAAAGTATGAACCTCCGTAACTGGGACCAAGCAACATTTCATTTTGTGTTTATTAAAGTATATAGGAAATGGAATTGTTCTCTGGACAACAACTTTAATGTGAATTTTAAAGTGCTTTTTGATAGTTTGATCTTTTATCTTGTGCCAATAGACTTTTTTTAGTAAAAAATGGGTGATAATCTTTTTCTAAATTTTTTTATTTTAAAAAACAATTTATTTATTTATTTATTATTAGTATATTCATTCTTACAAATCATGTTATTTCTTTATGCCCTTTGTCTGACCTATCACTTCCCAACAGCCCCCACCCCCATCTCTAGTATCCTTAGGTTCGTTCTCGCCTTCTGAAAGTTCAATGTATTGTTGTGGTCTTTTCTTTCTTTATTTCCTTCATTCCTCCTTCCCTCCCCACACCCCTTCCTTCCTTCCTTTCTATGAACCAGTTATGAGTGAGAACAGGCAGTATTTTGGTTTCTTTGTCTGGCTTATTTCACTTAACATAGTTTTCTCTAGACCCATCTGTGTTGCGGCAAATGGCAGAATTTCACTCTATTTTATAGCTGAGTAGTATTCCATCGTGTGTGTGTGTATACACACACACACACACGTATATATACACACGTATACACACACACACCATGTTTTCTTTATCCCGTCAACTGTCAATTGACACTTAGGTTGGTTCCATATTTCGGCTATTGTAAATAGAGCTACAATGAACATGGGAGTGCAGGCATCCCTTTGACATGATGATTTCCATTCCTTTGGATATATCCCCAGTAGTGGGATTGCTGGATCATATGGTAGATCTATCTGTAGTTGTTTGAGAAACCTCCATATTGTTTTCTGTAATGGCTGTACTGATTTACAGTCCCACCAACAGTGTAGAAGAGTTCCCCTTTCCCCACATCCTTGTCAGAATTTGTTATTCTTGTTCTTTTTAATAATGGCCAGTCTAACTGGGGTGAGATGATATCTCAATGTGGTTTTGATTTGTATTTCTCTGATGACTAGTGATGCTGAGCATGTTTTCATGTACCTGTTGGCCATTTGTAGGTCTTCCTTTGAAAAATGCCTATTTATCTCCTTTGCCTATTTTTAATTGGATTGTAAATGGGTGATAATCCATTTTATTTTACTGAACTTAAACATACTTGCCTCAATCTCAGAGGTTGGGGACTAGGCAGCACTCCCTCTCATCCCTTCCTCTATTTCCCTGATTTTAGGGAATGGTGCTCCATTCACCCATCTATCCACACTGCAAGCCATTGTGTAGCCCTCTTTTACAACTGCCATCCATTCAGCCACCAAGTCTTGTAGGTACTGCCTCTGAATTCTTTTGAAAATCCATTTGCTTCTTCCCGATGCTATAGCCAGTGCCTTCATTCAGAATTTAAATATTTCTTCTCTTGACTTCTGAACTGCCTCATAAATTCGTCATCTGCCACCTTCTCCTCATTCTTCCATTCTCCTTCCACTCCTGCTTTATACTCTCCCAGGGATCTCCATGGCCTCCAATATAAAATTATGTTGAAACTTGTGATAAGGCATGCCCTTTATAACCCCTCACATCATGGGTCCAACCCAATCTTTAATGCTTCTTCTGTACTGACACCCTGTAGTGCTGTCGTGCTGGGCTTTCTGCACTTGCTGGGCAGTGTGTTGCATGCTTCCCACAGGCTGTCTCTTCTGCCCTCTCTCTCCTACACCTGCCATCATTTGCATGGGTAACTTGTCCTCACCTTTTAAGAATCTTCTGAAACTACCCCTTACATCACAGCCCATGAACAGTCACCCCTGTGTACTCACAAAGCCCTCTGTGCATATATCATTTGCCAGATGGCATTTCCACTGAAGGTTTAAGCATCTGTTCCCCATCGTGGCTGCTGAGTAGCTATGCAGAGGTGCTTAGGGGAGGCAATCTAGTGGATGGGGGCTGAGGAAACTTGTCTCTTAGCTACATTGACAGCAATGTTTTACTTTGATTATATTTATTTAAAATCGATTTAGGGAGGCACAGTGAGATTATTGGAGAGGGGGGAAATGTGAAAGACCCTAAGCACTTCTTGGCACCACCACTGCCATTTCCTCCACTGTGGAGTGAGCCTCTGGAAAACGGGGATTATATCTGTCATCTGTGTGTCCCTTGAGCACCACATAGTATTTGGCAAATACATTATTTGCTGGGTGCATAGTAGGCTCTTGATTAATATTAAGTGAATCGAGGATTCTAGATGCTATACATGTACCCATATTAAATTACTTGCAAAAAGTAAATCCTCTATGGCATTGAAATCTGTTTAAAATACACTCTTTTTTTCCAAATGAAATGTTTGATTCATGCAATTTGATAGATGTGTGGGCTCAAATGGAATTAAACCAAACCATTGCCACATACATGTAAATATTGCATGAGTAACTAGTCGGACTTTTTGTTCTCTAATGGAGATTTAGTAAAAGGAACTTCTTTGGCTGGTGTTTTCTGATGGAGGAATATATCAAAATCCTGCTTTCTCTATTTTAGGCTGCCATTTTTTTCTCAAGAGCTATTACACATCAAGCATACCCAAATTGCCTTTCTAAAATACAGGAACACAGTGTATTGTCAGTAGAGTGGTCTGTGTTGATCAGTTTGTCTTTGGGGTGTAGTTGATTCATCAGATGATGGAAATCCTGCTGGCATTTCATGCAACCTGCTATAGTATTAGCTTCCCAGCAATGACACTGAAATTGTCAGATTTTATGGGCAGTTTTTACCCTAATGAAGTACATCCTCAAGAAACTTCCTTTGCCATTTTAGTAGCTGTACAGTTTGAGAGAAAAGAGTCAATATACACCACACAGTGTAGTTCAGGATTGAAGTCATGGAAGACGATGACAACATGCTTATTTTGCTCCTGCACACGGTGTCATTAACTGCTCGATGGGATACTGATGCTGCCTCAGAGGCTGCTATTAATCTTTGTGCCAAAGCTTGCAGAAACCCTGTGTGCATTCACTGACGTAAGCGTTCCTGTCCATCTTTTTGATCTTAAGATTACTCCTTTGGGATAGAAGATAATATGAGGCTGCTGAACTTTAATAAAAATTTCAAAGTTAGGGAGGGTAAGAGATGTTCGTTTCTTCCAGAACTGAAAATGAAGAGTACAGTTACATGTTACTACACAAAGTAGTCCTATCACTGCTAGGTAATAGGGAGTTCCACTATCCACTGGGAGAGTGGAACTATTGTCATTCCTATTTGATCAATGAGATACTAAGTGATTTGCTGGTATTTGATCTCAGATCTGCATGAACTCAAAAATATATCCTTAATTAGTACTCTGTAGAGCTTCCCATCAAAGCAGTTATTTTACTAAAGTTTTGCTCTTTATAAACCTAGATACAAAGAATAGTAATAATAAGATATTTCCACAAGTAAAGGAATGTTGACAAAAATTATGTTAAAGAATATCTAATCTTTTCAGTTTTTTCTACCTCTTTAAATATTCCTGAAATGATGATACAGTCAGAATTTGTATATTGTCAGGAACTTTGGCGAGATGAGAGATTAGTTTTGGGATAGAATCACTGGCATGAATTTTCCAAATGATTCACACAGAATCAACTTAATCTTCCAGAAAACATTTTAGGGACCACAAATAGATATTGTACCTGGATATAGTGTGCTTACTACAGTGTGGTCTATCATTTTTCCTTAGGCATGCATAATCCAAAGACCTAGATAGAAATGGCTGATTTTAGCGCTTCTGTCTATAAAACAAAGTCTTTCCTGCAGGACAATATTTTCATTCATATTAAACATACCAATATATCTAAAAAATATAATTAACTGAGAAAGACATCATGACCTTGGGGTCTCATCTGGTTGTCATGGAGAAATGGCCCTCTTCCTTGGGTGTCTGAATTAAGTCTCATTTAGTATAAAAAAGGTCTATAAAATGCTTTAGCCACCTTGTGGAATTAAGTTAACTGTCTTCCCACCCAGACCGCAGTCTCTCAAGTCAGTATTAAGAATTAATTCTCTCTCTTTTTTCCTTCTAAGCCCCTTGGAATTATGGTTCAGATTTTTAAAAAACTGTATGTTGTAATTGGTTTTTCTAAAACTGCAAAATGTTGACAAATATTTCACACTTTCTCTAATTAGGATAATTATTTTAAAAAGTCATAATATGGATAGACTCAACATAGAGATTAGAATGAGTTTTTAAAAAAATGAAATCATGTTTTGAAAAAGCATGGAGTCATTAATTAGATATTTGACCTTTTGTGGCTTCTTAAAGTCCATTTTCAAAAAGATAGAAGCAGTTAGAAAGGAAAGACTATGAACCATAGATTCAAAGCCAGAAGACAAAAACAGTTTAAATTGCCTCAATATAGATTCATAGAGTGCAAATGAGCACTTTTAAAAATTTAAACTCTTGAATATGATATCTCAGGCACAGACTGAGTTCTTTATATATGTATATAAAATGCAATTCTTACTGCCTACCAGCTGTGTTCTGATTTCAAAAGATGACCTTCTCTGTAAGTTTTATATGTAACTCATAAAATGCGTGGCCCTAGAGAACAGTTATCATGACGGGAGCGTGTGTTCTTGATTATATGGTGGGGTCCTGTTTCCCACTTCTGATTTTGAAGGATATTAAATGTAAGATTAAAAATGCTCCAGTTGTTCTGCTTGCTTGATTGTAGCAGTGAGAGAGACAAAATTGATTCTAGCTTATGGCTCAGTGTTTCAGTGTTATCCTGCAGCACCTGTTGGCTAGCAGCTGTTGGGGATGATTGCAGGTTTCTTTGTCAAGAACAGTGTGGTAACAATAATAAGTCAGATTTAAACTAGTTACTGAAGGTTGTTTTTTTTTTTTTTTTTCAATGCTAAAATCTCTTTATGGTCAAAGATGTTAATTCTAAGTGGTGAACCAGAAGGAACCTACATACCTCTTGGGACTGACATATTTTCTAAGTCTGGATAATGGTTATTCATGTACTGAAGCCAGGACAGTCTTCTCCCAGAAATATAAAATAAGTCAAATTTAAACTAGTTACTGAAGGTTTTTTTTTTTTTTTTTTTTCAATGCTAAAATCTCTTTATGGTCAAAGATGTTAATTCTAAGTGGTGAACCAGAAGGAACCTACATACCTCTTGGGACTGACATATTTTCTAAGTCTGGATAATGGTTATTCATGTACTGAAGCCAGGACAGTCTTCTCCCAGAAATATACAACATAGAAGGGGGCCCTACCAAACATGACTGAAAAGATAGCAAGAGTACAATATTTCTTTAACTTTTTTTTTTCTCTCTTTGGTTTAGGTGAAATTGAGGATACAGCTCTGATAATTAGAATTGCATACGGCAAATGCTCACACACATAGTGGATTTGAGGAAATCAATTTTCACTAACCTAGAAAATTCTCTCCTCAGGAGAAAAGGGATTTATAAACTTTCATGATGTATTTAAATTCAACATATCTTTCACCTACTTTGAATAGAAAAAAAAATGACTCTAAGATCATAACGTGGAACTGACTTTTCCCTTCCTACTATATAATGGCATTTCACATTGAGGCAAACTAGGGAGAAACAAACACTTATGTGTGAATGGGGAGGTAAGAAATGTAGTTTATTATTTTATTATATGTCATGGCTATAAATACTTTATACATTCCATCATTCCTGGTTGTCTAAAAATTTGTTTTCCCTGAGGTAAAGTCTCAAAAGTTTCAGATTTTGGGGGCGTTCTGTGGAGGAGGAGAATGATCTAGAGCTAACACAAATATTATATGACTCTTTATTTAATATATTTATTTTCTATACCTGTACCTTTAACTATGCATACATATACATCCATATCCATATGTATTCAAGAGTTCATTTTTTATGTTCACATTTTATTTGCGATAAAAGCAGATTTATTCTTAACCCCATTTATCTATGTGAAGAATAGCTCACCTTGTACATTTCACTTTGCAACACCTCTATTATTCTTCTTACCTCCTTCCCCTTTTCTCCTGTCGCTAATAGAACCTTCAGCTACTAAGGCCTACAGGAGCACTTCCTGAAGAGTAACTGAAATTAACCACATACATCATTTTGTTGGCAAAACCCACAGCCACCAGTCATGTGTAGTACCTCATCCCTGCTCTTTGGGTAACAGTGGGTAAGAAATGCAACCTACACAAGCTTCTCATGTGGGGATAAGATTGTTCTCCTATTTGGAATTGTGTGCCCACACCCACCCCCTTTGCACATTTATGAAATTACTGTGACTTGTCCTTTATGTCTTTTCAAGCATTCATATAATTAGGTTCGGCTCTACCTAATGGAAGGGAATGGCTCTTATTCTGTGCACAGGTGGCTCGTCCATCACTGAGTCTTTTCAAGCACTGAAGGCGGCAGTAGTATGCTCAGCATCAAGGTTGAGCAAAGAAAAGAACTTCCTTGAGATTACTCTTAAAATCTTCCATTCTGACAGCATCTTTTTCTCCTAGTGCTGTTATTTCAGGACTTTCAGGGTCAGTAGGAAAGCTTTTCAGTAAATTCAGTTTCTTTTTAAAACTATGTTTGGTAGTTTTTTTTTTTAAACATGTGCCTGGTAATTCATTTTAAGTGGAAAAGGGATGGAGGTAAAGGGTAGGTACAATTCAAAATCTCCTAAGGCACTTTTATCATCCTAACTTTTTTTCATAAATTTTATCTGGTAACATACAAAAAAAAAAACTGTAAAAACAAGAATAGGTTTAATGTTGTTGAATACAGAAAATGTATTAAAAGGGGACCAATGTGGCACGAGGCTCCTTGGCTATTGCTGTATTCTTCACCCTTTAGCTCCCTCCTATTCAGGACTCAATAGTAAATGTTCAGGATTAATTTTTGTCATTTTATGCAATTCCATACTGTACTTTGTCTTTCTGCAAAGCGTAGATAATATTGTACTCTAAAACTCAGCTGTCCACAACTCTTAGGGAATATGTTTTTATTATTTTTCAGCAAGAATGCTTAAAATTTCTTCAGCTATAGTTCGCACTTACCTGAATTCTTAAAAATAGAATATATAGATAATAAATTGATCTATTTTGTGACTCACTCATCATTTTTATAATTATAGTTTTGATCTGAATACAGTGATAACACTATATGCTCTGTTAAGTTATTTAGGACTGTTTACCCCATCTGCAAATTACCCCAAAGTCCTATTCTGTTATTGCTCTTACTCTGTTTCTTCAAAACTGCTGTAATTTAAAATCAAAATTATTAAAATCATTATAATTTTTTATGAAATAAGGATTCTCCTATGGGTAAAGTATGCATTTATATTGGATACTTGGAAGACTTTTTGTTTGTTTGTTTTGGTATACTTCCTTTTTCTTGACTATTTATAGGAAATAGCCAGTTATAATTTTTACATGTCTTTCAAACTTATTGCAATCTCTTTAGAGGTAATGGGTTTTTGTCCTAGAGGGAAGATGCTATGCAAATAATGTTTGCTCACAGAAGGACAAGAATATACCTTTTTTTTTTTTGGTTCATCAAGGTGATGGTTCATAAAGAATAAATAAGTGTTCTATCAACAGAGTTAGTTGTGTATTTTAGCTTATTAAATGAATTAAAGGACAATGAAGAGAAAATCATTTTCATACCCGTTGTGCTTGGCCATCACCAATGTATATGCTTTTGCCTATGGAATATATATTTTGGAAGCTGTATTTGGAGTCAGTGACACATACACCATTTGTATATGATAAAATATATAATGTTTATCTTAAATAAGGATGTGCTGTAATGTCCCTTCCCTCCTTCAACATAATAATATTACACTCATTCTTTAAAGATCAGCTGAAATCCAACACTCATTCATGACAAAGACCCTTTATAAATTAGGCATAGACGGAAAGTATCTCAACATAATCAAAGCCATATATAATAAACCCACCACCAATATCATCCTGAATGGGGAAAAACTGAAAGCTTTTCCTTTAAGAACAGGAACCAGACAAGGATGCCCACTCTCACCACTCCTATTCAACATAGTATTGGAAGTATTAGCCAGAGCAATCAGAAAAGAGAAGGAAATAAAGGGCATCCAGATTGGAAAGGATGAAGTCAAACTGTCCCTGTTTGCAGATGACATGATCCTATATATCGAACAGCCCAAATCATCTATTAAAAAACTCTTAGAGGTGATAAAAGAGTTCAGCACAGTAGCAGGATACAAAATCAACACACAAAAATCAGTAGCATTTCTATTCACCAATAGTGAACAAGCAGAAAGAGAAATCAAGAAAGCCTGCCCATTCACAATAGCCACCAAAAAAATAAAATACCTAGGAACTGAACTAACTAAGGACATGAAAAATCTCTATAACGAGAACTACAAACCACTCCTGAGAGAAATTAGAGAGGATACAAAAAGATGGAAAGACATCCCATGCTCCTGGATTGGAAGAATCAATATAGTGAAAATGACTATACTACCCAAAGTAATATACAAATTCAATGCAATCCCCATCAAAATTCCAATGACATTTCTCTCAGAAATGGAAAGAACTATACAGTCATTTATCTGGAATAACAAAAGACCAAGAATAGCCAAAGCAACGCTGAGCAAAAAAAAAAAAAGCTGGAGGTATTACTCTACCTGACTTTAAACTATACTACAAAGCCACAATAACCAAAACAGCATGGTACTGGTACAAAAACAGAGACACTGATCAATGGAATAGAACAGAACACCCAGAAATCAACCCACGCACTTACTGCCATTTGATCTTCGACAAAGGCACCAAGCCTATTCACTGGGGTCAGGACTCCCTCTTCAGCAAAGGGTGCTGGGATAACTGGATATCCATATGCAGGAGATTGAAACTAGACCCATACCTCTCACCATATACTAAAATCAACTCAAAATGGATCAAGGATTTAAATATACACCCCGAAACAATAAAACTTATTAAAGAAAACATAGGAGAAACCCTTCAGCAAATAGGGCTGGGCACAGACTTCATGAATATGTCCCCAAAAGCACGGGCAACCAAAGGAAAAATAAACAAATGGGACTATAACAAACTAAAAAGCTTCTGCACAGCAAAAGAAACAATTAACAGAGCTAAAAGACAACCAACAGAGTGGGAGAAAATTTGAAGCTCTTACAACAAGAAAATGGAGGGGACACATCTGGGTGGGAGGGGGGAGAGGGAGGAGGGAGGGAGTTTTTGGTGATGGGACACAATAACTAACTACATTGTATATTGACAAAATAAAAAAAAAATAAAGATCAGCTGAATTCCTGTCTCTTTTTGAAGTATTACCTATGTCCATCCAGCTATGGTGCGAAATCCACTTTTAAAGATAAAGCAAATATGGCCAAATTTCACCAATTATTGAATCTAGGGTTTGAGTTTACAGGTTTTATTTGAACTAGTGTTTCAACTTTTCTATATGATTGACACTGTTATTTTAAAAAAATCGAATAAATAGAATAATGTGATAATGAATAACTATGTAGCTATTAAAGTGGTCAGGAAAAATCGAATAAAAGAAACCAGTGTTGCATGTTGTAGGACCAAAAGAATGCTGGAGCATAGAAGGCGTGGGTTAAAGAAATAGAATGTCTCCATTCTAGGAAAAAAATGTCAGTGAGGTGGGCAGGGACCAGAATGGACAGGGCTTTAAGCCTGGAGGGACACTTGCAGATTTTAAGTAGAGATGTGGCTTGCTTCTGACATATTTTAGGAAGATTTCTTTGGCTGCTACATAGAGAATTTATCATTGGGGTGCAAGATATGAAGTAGCGAGACAAGTTAGGAGGCTGTAGGAACCCAGGTGTAATGGTGGCTTGAATGGGGTGAATTTCATGGAAATGGGAAAAAGCAGACCTGTATGGTATATCTTTGGCAGGTGGAATCAATAGTACTTACTGGTGGATTGGAGGTGGGTGGTAAGGAAAGAGGAGGAACTTTGGTTAAAGTAGTTAGGGAAAGAGAATCAATGATAGATGCGAGGTTTTGGTCTTGAGTGATTACATGGATGGGGATGCCATTGAGTGTGAATGGAGCAGATTGGAAGGGGAGCAAGATCTTTCGGGGAGGGAAGGACAGTGAATAAAAAGTTGAATTTGAAAACACTTTTCAGACATCTAAATGTGAAACACCTTTTAGACACCTAAGTAGAGCTATTAACTTAAAATGTGGATATGTAAGTCTGGTTTTCTTGGAAGAGAATTATACTGCAGATATAGATCTGGGAGTCTTTGGCATGTAAATGATGTCTAAAGCCACAGGACTGAGATAAAGAGATGATGTCACCAAGGAAGACTGAGCAGATGGAGAAAAGGAGAGTGCCCTTACCAAGCTGTGGGGTACTCCCACATTTAGTCGACAGCAAAGAAACGGGAAACAATAAATGAGACCAATAAGGTATAGCTATTTAGGAAGGAGAGAAACCAGGAGAGTATAGTTCACTGAAGTCAAGAAAAGAAAATGTGTGAACAAAAAGGTCATAGTGAATGTTGGCAAATGTTGTAGAAGTTTCAAATCAAGTAGGAACTGGGAAATGGCCATTGTGTTTGGGAAAATTGAAGGGCCTGGGAAGAATGTTTTCTGTGGGATTAAGAGGACTGGCTGGTTAAGAGGGGAATGGGAGAGGAGATCAGTAGACAACTTTTTCAATTACATTTTCTCTGAAGGGAAAAAATGGGGCAGTAGACAGGGAAAAGAGGAAATGAGTAATTTGTTACATATTTGTTTGTTTTGTTTTTTAAGGCTGTGTTTTGTAAATTGATATGAATGATCCAACAGGGGAGAGAATGATGATTCAGGAAAGAAAGGGGATAATTGCAGGAACCAAGTTCCTCAGAAGGTGGGAGAGATTGTGCTACAGACTTTACAGTTACAGACTGCATGTGGAGAGCTTGGCCTTCGACAGGAAAGGTGTGTATCACCTGCAGTGATGGGAGGGAAGGCAGAGAGTACAATACGGTGCTGCTAGGTCAGTAGACTGGTGTTGCAAACATGAGAGAGTTTCTCTTTCATTGCTTGTAGTTCCTCAGAGGGGTATGAGGCAAAGCCAGCAGTGGAAAGTAAGGCAGGGGAGAGGGCATCTAGTGTGCTCAAAAGAGCAAGCAGAAGGTATGGGCATCTCATTTATGGTATACCACCCTTTTCGGTTATCTTACATTTGGATCCTGCATAACTTTTACACTGGCCTGGAAAGCCTAGTAACACCTGGAGCTGGTTTTGTACCCTCTGCACTTTTATCAATTCAATTGGCAGGTCTAATTCTAGATACTACCTTTTTATAGTTCATTATTCATTCACGAGCAAATATTTGTTGAGTGTCAGCTTATTGAGTACCAGAAACGGCATTTAGCCATTTCAAACTTTCGTTTTTCATCATCCCATTGTCCAGATTTCAGCAGCATTAAAAGAAGCCATATAAAAGCTGTCTTCAGATGGCCCATTAGCTAGCCACCAAAATTCTCTAGTTACGTTTTCTGAGTAAAAAGCCGAAGAAAGACGCCCTTCATTCTGTGCACAGTGTGCCAAATTGTGGTTTGGCTTATTTAAGAGCATCATTGAAAAGAAAAAAATATGCTGTTTAGATTTGAATTTCTGATTTTCAGTTTAAATACCCCTGTGCCGCATTTCTTTGAATTTAGACATGCCTTCACATCTCAGCTCCCCACTAACTAGATATCTGACTGTAGCAGAATTATTTAACCTCCCATCTTTAAAACAAAGAATATAAAATCTAACTAATAGACCTGATAAATTGATTATGACAAAGTAAGGATATAAAGGTTATAAAATATTAAATGTTTAATATGGTCATTACATTCTTATCAATCATGAGTATATCAGGTATTATATTCTGGCAGGGAGAACTATCTAACCTTCATGCTTTGAAATATAACTCAGAAATCCATTCAAATAAGCAATTAAATAGAATTTACTCCAAAGAAACCACTTAATACTTACCTAAATTAAGTGAGAACACTTTGTCTGAAATTGAACTCAATATAGGTAACTTATCCGTAAAAATGTAAACATATTAACTAAAGGACATAAACATAGAGGTTAAGAAGTGCAGGTAATCTTATTTGGAGGTACATACCAAGAACACAGATGTTAAGGAAAAGTTGTTGTGATTAATCAAATCAGATCTCCGGGGTTTCGCACCCCCACACTCATCCCCATTAAAAACACGTATAGTTCAAGTTTAGGCTGATGAGGATCATCAGTGTCTTTGCTCTGAGATCATCAAAGTCATGTGTCCAATGTAAGAAGCACTGGTGACAAATGAGAACATGGTAAGAGACCCAGAAAAGGGAGCCTCACTCAGAACCCCAAGAGAAAGGAAAGATACAGCATCTCAACCAGTCCTGCTTCTCCCTGTAGTTTATCTGCATTATGACTGTAAAGGTATTTAGAAATGTAGTTTACTGAATAAAATAACATTCACAAGTATTTCATGATGAAAAACATTAAGCGTTGTAAATATGTAATATGAAATGCATCATCTTCGATAATTATTTATATTGAGTATATTCGTGCCAACTCTAATTTTATTAGGAAATTTTATACCCTAACACTCTAGAATTTTAAATTTACTCTATTTTTTATTTTTGGTATGAATGTCAAAGGAAGATAATATTTTTAAGAATTAGAGCCGTGCTCATTGTTCCTAATCAAAGAATTTCTTTATATGTGCTCTGCACTAGGAATTGGAAATGATGCACACAAAATACAGTGTTTTAACTTGTGGGGTTGTTTATGCATCTTGAGTTTACTTATTTTTGTAATTGTGTGCACTTAAAATCATCATTTGAACTTTGTGTTCTTCTGGCTTTTGACTGTAGTGGAAATCTGGATTGGAGACAACGGGAACTGTGATGTACAATATATAAGCTTGCATCCAACTGAGAAAAAACACAACTCTTGTCTGCACTTAAATCAGCAGGAGGTTCTCTTTCAGTTTGTTTAGAGGAACTAGGGCCTGTCATCTGCATGGCATACAATATTTGACAGAGAAATTTTCTTTTGTCCTTTGTCTTTTAAATACTGAATGCCACAGAAATTTCTGTCTAGCTGAAGAACAGTTTAGGGTATCATCTATGACAATGTTAAAAATATAACCAAATTTTAGATTACTGTGCCTAATAGACTAGGACCATTACCTGAATACCTAACAGAGCCAAATAATTCTCCATGATTTAGATTAGACATAAAAACATTTTAAAAACAAGAATGTGGCATAAACCGCTTTGGAAAACTGTTTGACATTACCTACTGAATTTAATATATACATACTCTATGATGCTGCAATTCAACTAGTAAGCATATTAGCCCAGAGAAAAGTGTGCTCTTGTGCACCAAAACACACATTCAAGTATGCTCATAGCAGCACTATTAATAATAACTAAGCCAGAAGTAACCAAATGACATCACTATTAGCATGGATAAGTATTGTGATAGTCATATAAGGAATACTGAAAAGGAGTCAAAGTGAACAAACTATTACATCCAACAGCCTGGGCAAACCCTTAAACATAATGTTAAGGAAAGAAATTTACATAAAAGACTATATACTGCCTGATTCCATTAGTATAACATTCAAAAATAGATTCAACTCAATTACCATGTGAAATAGAAGTCAGACGAGAAGTTATTTAGTAGAGGGTGGAGATAGGGATCGAGAGGCAGGATTCTTGGTATGGGCAATATTCTCTCTTGATCTGGATGATGGTTTTTATTTATGATAATAAATTGATAATATTATGATTATACATCTACATTTTCACTTATGATAATACATTGAGATTATGCAAACATAATACATTTGTGCATTTTTCTATACATATATATATTATATCTAGTAAATATATAATATATTGGCATATATTATATACTAATTTTTTAAATGTTTTAAGAGGGAAAAAAAGAAAATCTGAGAAAATAAAAAATATCTCATTTCCTCTTCACTAAAAAATAAATAATTCAATTATGTAAAAGTCATGTATTTAGTATATTATTTATATGGTAAAATATGCTGAATAACCAACTCAGCAGCTCCATCTACTTTCTCATGGGTCACAAAGCAGAACTACGTTTAAATGCATTTAATTTGGGCACTTAAAGAATTAAAATAAAACTGTTTTTTTCCCCTGAATAATCTTAAAGTATATTAACCATAAATAAATTTAATATAAGTCAATTATTTTCAGGGTTTTATAACTCAGAGTCTGTTTATATTTATCTTGGTTTTCACTGAGTTCAACAATTCACTTCAATTTGAAGTTAAAGCATTTTATTTTGGTCATACTCTTTGTGAGGTACTATAGTTTTTACATAATAAATGTTCCAGATATGACATTCCAGTTAGAAAATTTTGTTCATGAGAGTACTATTGATTTTAGTAAGTGAATACAAACATAAATCTGTAGATTGCTTACCTATTGCTGAAAAAAGTATGTTATGAAAATAAAGACTTTTGTATACCTCCCTAGCATCTGACAGCTGAACTTCGGAAACATAAAGTCTAGCAACATTTTATTACTAGGATGTATAATATATTACTTTTTAAAAGCTATTTTTCATAATTCCTTGGAACGCATCATCCAAGAAAATGTTGAAGGTGATGTTAATAGCTGCCATTTACTAGGCACATGCTATGTGCCAGACATATAGAGCCATGGTTGATGATATGTAAGATATGTTTGGCTCTGGAGAGAGTTAACCAAGTATTTTTTCTGCCTTAATATTAACAAAGTCTTTTCCCTAAAACCCGTATTTCATTTATTTGATTTAGAGAAAACTGGTCATTTTAAAAGAAGAAAATATTTTTTGATGGCTGCCATCCAAGATACTTAAAATTTCTTCTAAAAAGTCAGTGTCAAGGGGGAATAAAAGCAAATCCAGTTATTTTACATCAGATCTTGCCGATCTAAATGTATGCACAGAAGAACCTGACATTCTGAAACCAGCAGTTTTGTTTCTGATGGCATCTCTTTCCATTATGTAACTTGAAATGTTTAAAGGGATTTTTCTGTCCACTTTCAGTGGAAAAAAAATAGAGTAAGAGTATTTCTTTGTCAGATCTAGTTGCCTTGGAACAGGAATGAAAGAGATGTCTTTGTTGGACATTATAAAATGTTTTTGCTTTTTCATGTTAGAATTGATTTTGAAATGATAGGTGAATAACAGATTCTCTTTAAGAAACAAAAGTGAAGTATTTTAGAAAAAGACGTTAAAATAGAGGACATGACAATCTTTTATGTTGCTTTAAGAAGCATATGCAGTAATTTTAAGGAGGTTGAAAATGTCAGAAAATCAATCTTTGTTTGAAGGCAAATCTGCATATATGCGAAGAATCAGAAATGATGACTAGGGTCTTAAGTAAAAAAGAATTAATAGGATGTGTTAAAAGTGATATGAAAGTCAAAGGAAAAGATTGGTGAGATTTATCATATAAAATATTTGAGTTTTTAAATTAAAAATACAAGTACAAAAAAATTTAAATAGTATTAAGAAGCTTGAGAAAAAACAAAGCACACTTATCCTACCCTTTCCAGACTCCTGCTCATGTTCCCCTTAGTTGTCCAATGTTAGCACTTCTCTGCTATTTCTTCTGATATTTCTAAATGATGATAGGCTTCCATTCATATTTTTCAATTTGTCAATTTTAGGTATTATCAATTGACATTCTTTTTATTATAAATCATGATTAATTTTTCTCCTACCCCATCTTCTGTTCTGATCCTTCTAACAAAATTATATCCCTATTTCATTTGGTCAGTATATATCTTTTTTGATATACATATTGTCCAATCTTAAAACATCTACTATTCCATGTTTACAAGTACTAGTTTGAGAGGTTATTTTTTATCTGTTTATTTTTCCTGGGTTTCTAGTTCTTGTACTTCTTGTACTATTTGCCATTATTGTATTCTTTCCCCCCTCAGAAATATTTCAATGTATTAGTTATTCTAAATAGTTCCACTTTTCTTTTGACTTCTTTGCTCAAAGCCCTCTGTGTTCTGCCTGAACATGGATTAATTTCTCCCTAGGCCCACTGTATTCTTTTTCCTACATTGGATCTACCTTGTCTGGAAATCCACCCCTTCCTCTTTCTTGGTTTTGTTTCTCATTTTGCTGGAACACATCCTCAAATAGCTTCTTAAGAAATGTTGCACGGACAGTAAATTTTCTGAGTCATCCTTTGTTTAGTTCATTTTAATGTAAAAAATAGTCCTTTTAGTCTACATAGTTATTTCTTCAAGTTTGGGTAATTTCCCTGTGTTATCATCATTTTATTAAATATAAATTTGTTCTATCTAGTTTCTCCATTATATCGTTTTGAAGCCCGTATTAGTCAAATTTTGCCTTTTTGTATTGGGACAATTAATGTCATCTTTTCTCTCAATGTTTTAAATCTATTTTTCTTTTGTTTCTCTTTCATGGACAATGTCCTCAGATTTTTCTTCCAAAAGTTGTGCTGAAACTTTATTTTAGAAATATTCGTAATTTTCCTTTTTTATATTATCTTATTCTTTTTCTCTTCTTGCATCTTTCCAAAAATATTAATTAGATGTTTATTTTTTAAAAATATTATTGTCAGTCCTTTGTATAACATTTTGTCTTCCAGAATTTTTTCCTGTTTAATCTTGGTTTTTCTTTTCCACAAGGGACTTATTACTGAAAAATCTGCATATTCTTTATTCTCTGTTAACATTTAACTCTAAGTTCCTAAAAAACCCGATTGAGGAGTTGATTGAAATGATTGAGAGCTCTGTGTGTAAGGGCAGGATGATAGGTAATTTGGCAGAGAGCCAGCTGTTTTGCTGGAGCAGCATCAATTGCAAAATGTATAGATTTTTTCTTCTGGGATCATATAATTTCTCCAGGGGGGTAACTTCCATACTTATATCTGGGAAAGAGTTGGTTACAAGTACTGTGGGGATTCAGCTGTTGTTGGCCACGTCGTAGTAAAGGGAAATTTCCTCCCCCCCTCTGAAGGTTTGATCCTGGAATAAGTTTGACAGTAGACAGATTAACAGGAGAAGAGGCATTTGTGTTATGTGCATATGCACAGGAGTCTCATAAAATATGAGACTCAAATAAAGGTCAGATGGTTGAAGCTTGACTAGCATTTTGAGCTACAGAAAGAAATAGGGTCTTAAAGGCTATTGTTGGGAGGGAGGGAGGGACTGGTGACAAGCTATGGAAGGGTGAGGGGAGGACGTGCACTGTGAACAAAGGCTGTCTTATTATGTAGATCGAGTCTCTCAGGTAGCAGTGCTCAGAAGAATCAGTAAAATGTCTGTCTGGGCATGGTGTCCTGGACATGAAGACCTTTAGTCTCCTCTCCTGTGATATCTAGGATGGGGGTTTACAACAATCTCAATCACATTTCTTCTCGAGGAACTTTCATAGTCAGAAAAGGGAATCTTCAGAGAAAGCCTCTTCCTGTGTTTTGGGAGAGGCAGAGTGACAAGAGACAGGATGCTGGGGGAAGTCACAGAGTCCTTGTTCTGAGGCTGCTTCTTTAGTCTGAAGTACTTAGCATTCAAAGCACCATATTTTAGTGTACCATTTTCTGAACTCTAGTAGCCACAAATAGAGTGTTTCCCTAGACAGAAAAGTTTTCATTACTTTCATCAAATAGTATCTCTTAATATAACCACCTCTTATGAATAACTGATTCATTTAAAAAAACTTAACTTTTAATTCCCCAATAACTCCTTGAAGTTCCTCCTTTTTGGATTTTCATTTCAATGTATAGTATAGACTTAAATCCCAGTGTTTGAGAAAAACCACAGTTTTTGAGTCATAGTCTACCTGGTTATAGTAGAGCCCTGATTGCTAAAGTACAATATTTTATGTACTAGGCAAAACGATGACTTGTTTAGGACATTATATGACCTATTTATTCCAAAATATTTCATCTATGATCAATTACTTTTTCATGTAGACTTTTATTTATACAAAAGTTAAAATAGTTTTGGAAAGGCAAATTATTTTGATGCTGAAATTATATTTTCATTGATTTCAAGTAGGTTGTAGGTGGCTAGAATTGAATATATGCTTTATGTAATATAGCTTATTTCTTAAAATTATACAGAAAGTGTGCATAATTATGGCAATAAAAATGTTCAAGAGCTAAGATGCTCTCTCCTGTTATTTTTCTTCCATTTGCCACTACACACACACACACACACACACACACACACACGTGTGCACACACACACACAGTGTAGTTATTTCTCTAGCCACAGGAATTAGCAACAGGTTTGGTGAGAAAAGGTAGGAGAAAGAATGCCCTGAGCATCCCTTTCAATAGCTCAGGAAAGAACAGGTGTTATTATCCCAGGAGGAAACTGTAAGTGACTTTTGTGTAATTGGAAGTGTGTCCTGCCCTGATAAGAACTTGTGGATAAGGAAACAAGAGACTAGTAAATAGCCAAAGGGAAGAAAGCCAGAAAAGCTTGCTGCGTTTCTCCACTTAAATATGTCATTTCTTTAGGGTCTGCTGGTTTTACAAAGAGATGAGGGCTAATTTGGAATGCTGCTTACTTCTGTTTCCAAAAGAAAAAAGTCTGCTCTAGAATGTGGTTTTAAGTAGGCTGTGGCCCAAAAATAGGCCATAAGCTATGCCAGACATTTTAATGAACTTCAAGGTTCTAGGAAATTTAATCCGCTGGAGAGTTCCCCAGTGCTTTAAACAGTATTTGAAAGGAAACAGCAGTAAAAATCAACCATGCTAGTAAAAATCTCTTCTGCAAGAGATTACTGAGTGGTAGAGCCTAAGCAGTTTTGCTGTTGTTGTTTTGTTGGTTGGGTGGTTTGCTCTGGATATTTGCTTGCTTTTTTGCTTGCTGATTTTTAGCATATAAATAAAACTCAGAATGCCAACAACAACAAAAGTAATCTTTCAGGAGGCTTTAAAATAACATCATACATTTTTAAGGTTTTTTAAGGCTGAGATTTTATTTTGTTTTACTTCAGTGGAATGTTAGAATGCTGTGTATTTGCTTATTGTACATTTATGCTTATTCAAGAAACTCAGAAGAAATTCTGCCCATTGACAAGCTTTTATTGTGTATTCATCACCATCATAAACCCCCATTTTACTCTAAAATTAAGTGTTGAATGATTTGCATGTTATAAATTCATTCTCAGTTGCAGAGTTTTTCTTGGGTCTTAAGAAATTGTACTTTAATCACTTTTAGACAAAATGTTTAGCAAAACATAGTACTTGGACACGCAATGTCCGCCTGTTCTTAGATTTTGATAGATGTGGACAAAATCAATAGATGGATGCATGAGGAATGCCCAGATGAAATCCTCATGCTTCAAAAGCTTTTCCTAACATAACTCACAGCTGTAGACTTTTTCTTTCAATAAATGAAAACAATTTTCATAACTAGAAACCACCTAACCAACTTTCTATCCAGAGAAGATTCTTTGCAGGAGGTGGAACAATAGCTCAACAAAATAAATAGAATCTCTAACTACAAAATATTTTTGTATTCAAAAGTTATGTGAGTTTTAGAAATTATTTAGTGTTTCCAGTTTAGATATTTGACAACACTACTTTTATCTACATGCCAATACGGATTGTCCCTGCCCCTCCCCTACTCCATTCATTTTCTTTTTTCTTAGTTATACCCTTGTATACCACCCTATTAAGTCTTTCCTGGCAGCTTTCATTTGCTTAATTCTTTACTTTTTTTTAATGATAAAACTAACAAAAATGTGCACACCACTGTCCTTGCATCTATGTCCATTCACTCCTCAACTGGTGACAATCTGCATTCACTTTCCATCTCTCTGTAAAACTGTTCTCAAGTTCACCAATAAGCCCTTAATTTATGAATCCAGTGAAGATTTTTCTCTATCTCCACTGAATTCCCTGTGGCTTTAGCATGACTGAGCACTCTCTCTTTCTTTGAGGACTCTCTTCCATGGACTTCTTTTTTTTTTTTTTTTTTCCTTTTTTTGTCTTTTTTCGTGACCGGCAACAGATCGCAACCCTCAGTGTCGCGCCCGTACCGGACCGGGACCGGCAATGGGATCGCAACCCTCGGTGTTGCGTCCACACCTCGCTCAGCCATTGAGCGGCCGGTCTGTATGTGGGATCCGAACCCTCAGTGGGAGCGCCACCGCGCTCTCAAGCGGCGCACTTATCCAGTGCGCCACCGGGCCGGCCCGTCTTCCATGGACTTCTAAGATGGTGCTCTTTCCTAATTCTCTTCGGCTTTCTTAGGTTTGTCCTGGGTAACCTTTATAATTTCCTCTGGATAATTCTTACATACCAATGTTCTTTTGCTTTCTGTACTGCTTCCCTTTTTTTCTCCCATAGTGTATCTGCAAACACTTCCACAGCATCTATTTCAAGTGGACATTGGAGACTCCCAAGTTTTGACTTTCAACTTGATTGGTTGCTTTTTCTGTATTCTATACCTGAATGTCAGCCTGGAAATCTGTGCTCCTCTCTTACTCCCACATTTAAAGATAATTAGTCTCACTTGATTTTACCTTATTAACATCTCTTTAAATTGTTCCTCCTTTCTCTATACCTAATGTCAGTCTCCTTCACCATAATTGTATCTTGCCTGCATTGCTAGAACAGTACCCAATTTGTTATCTTGTCCCTAATTTTCTACCCCCACTTAGTCCATTCCTCTCATCTCTCTCCCTTTTTACATTCATCACAACACTTAACAATTTGTATTATGTATTTGATTTTACTTATTCACTTATAAGCCATACTTTTTGTTAGCTCATTAGGTACCAATTCTATATTAATATTATTTTTGTTTTTGCCATTCATTCCATATTATAGTATTTATTATAAGTGCTTAATACATTTTTTTTTTTGGTGAACAGATACATGAATAAATACATACTGACCGCTCCTAAGCAAGATGATAATGACCAGATGAGTACTGGGGCTGGTCATTAAAACTGGAAAGATATTTTATTTTATTTTTTAAAAGAATTTTTTTCTAGTGTTTAACTGGTCTTGAGGAAGGGTATTTTAGCAGCTGCTTTAATAGTACTCTGGTAGAAGTTGTCTGTCTCTTCCTTGCATTTGTGAAAGTTGATTTACATTAAAAACAGGATAATTCAGATATTTCATATAGAATTCAAATACAACCTCAGTGTTGGACCTACTTAAGTACTGTGTTATATAAAAAGCACATGAGTTAAATAAGTCAAATGGTGCATGAAGAAATGTGGGAAGCATGATAAAATTATTTCTTAATTTTAGAGGAAATGTAGTATCTCCAAGGAATAGATTCAACCCCATTACTGTATGTCTGTAGATTTGTCTAAATAATTCTACATCGTGTTATGATAGTAATGGCATATTTAACTATCCTTCCATTTTTTGATTTTGCAGAAATGTGCTTAAAGTTAGTCACAATAAACATTGAGCATACTTCTGTAAAAGGCCTTAAAAAAATACTTTCTTTTTACCTCAGAAAATTAAAAAATTAACTTAGAGCTAAATAGGTTTGGGGTTCACAATGTGTACAAATGAACCTTGCAACAACAGTTCTCCATTACACATAGTAAGTGTTCATATCTGAGTGAATCTCTTGAGTCTAATTTACTTTGAGTCATTGGGAAAAGAGACAATTAAGGTATTACAACATATGAAAAATGAAATGAAATGTGTACCTGTGTTATTTGTACATAAAGTGGACCTTCCACTTCCAATTACAAAAAACAAGTGTATTGTTTTCCTTACTCCTGGGTTGCTTGTTATCTGTAGTAAGTATATTTCTGAGAATAACGCAAGTATTCATATAGTCTTTACATTTAAAACAAAAGAATATGTGTTCAGATATATGCTTCTATTTACAAGACTCAAAAGCTCAAATTATAAATTTAGTTTGTATTAAGGATTTTGAAAAAATAGTGGTCTGAGAACAGTTATTGGTCTCTAGTAATGGTGGAGATATTGCATTCTGCTTTAGTATAGTTAGAGGCACCCCTTTTCGTCAATAGCTTTGTTAGTGGGTCAAGGAGAAATCAAATGTAAGTAGAAAGGTCCATGGAGTAAAGAGATCAACCATGTCAGAATTAAAATTAAATTGAAAAAATTTAAATCAAGGAAACCATTTTTGCTTCTTTTGGAATGATGTGCAAATTCATTCATTTTAAGTAGGAAATGGGAAATTTCATAGCCGCTGAACAGCAGTGATGTGAGCTCTGTGTCAGGTGGATGCAGGGTACAATATACCTGTGGATGCTTTTGCTCACTGAAGGAAATTTCATTTGAAATATTCTGACTACATTATGGAGCCACAAGAAAATTTACAGTGATTTCTTTTTAGTGGAACAAAGTAGTTGCTCTTTTCAGCTCAGAATCATTTTCTACTCTTGCTACACTTTACAGGCAGTGCACACTCAGTCACAGAAATGTACTTGTGCACACACACTCACAAAGGCCAGGTTTTTACTAACCATCTAAGTATTTCTTTGTGTGTGTCAAATTTAACCATCAACTGGAATTTGTGTTTTAGTTTGGATACCAACTCACCTCAACCATAAAATGCCCTCCACTTATTCTGTCTATATATAAACTGTTTTCCATAAGATGTGTTAGTGATTTCATATTTAATATGGTATGGAATAGAATTGAAAGGTTATGTGAAATTAAAATCATTATCTTTCTATCATAGAGAATAAAATAGGTACTTTGACCAGATATAAAAAGTATCTATGATGAGCAAATATATTCATACTGTAGCAATTAAATCTGTAGAACATCGATTTCTCTATTAAATTACATAATATTTTAATTAAAACATATATTTTGTCAAGATGCAAGTAGCACTGTGGTAAAAATATTTTGCATGAAGATAGTTGCATAAATGCATACTAAAATTGAAACCAACTTCAAAGATGAATGCAGTAGCTACATATTTGGAAAGAAGCTCTAAGAATAAAGCTGTTTACAATCAATATGTATATATGTGCTTTGTTAGAGGAAAGAGAATTTATTATGAGTGAGATACATTAACTCTTTCAGACATAAGTAGTCTACTTCCCAAATAACGCCATTCATGTAAGCAATACACTTCATGTGAGTCAGATTTCAGCTTCCAGCTGTTTTCTAACGTTGGAAAGTGAAATGCCTGAGTTTGAAATGGTTGTGGGGACACAGCCTTTCCTGTTAGAGATTCTAGCAGATGCTGATATAATTTAATATTTGTGGAAGACAGGGCAAATATAGAATAGCATCAAATTGATTTTGCAGAGTTTTCAAGCCAGATGTCCCTTGGCATTTACATGGAAGAAGTCTACTGTGTACCAAGTTGCATATTTCTGGTGTGCAAGTTCTCAGCCATGGTACGTAGTCATTGGTGTTTTGACAGCCATCTGCTCAGAACTTACATTTGCTATTCAGCCATAACTAAAATTGAACATTTTTCAAAATGGAAAATTCCAGGTAGTTTTGATTTTAGGAGAACAGAAAAATAGTACTTAATATCAAAAATAAAAAGCAATACCTATCTTTCTCTTAGTAATAACCCTTGAATTGAAAGAGAATATCATATAAATAGTTGTGCAAAGTAAATAAACTCTTTGAGAATAGAGACCTCACCTTATTATTGATTGAATTTGTTTTAATTGTGTGCAAGGGTTTCAGCTGGACTCTGAAGAAGTTATGGAAATAAGTAATTCCACAGTGATTGGTCCAAGGATGGCCTTGTCTTAAATACAAAAAGCACTCCATAAATATTTGCCAAATGAATGAAAGAATATGTTAAAATCCGTATATAATTGCTTTGAGCTGGCCGGTTAGTCTGTTGGTAATAGTGTGGTATTATAGCACCAAGGTCAAGTATTCAGATCCCCATACGAGCCAGCCTCAAAAAAAAAAAATGCATATATAATAACTTGTCTATTTGTACATGTTTTTGCCCAACTAATAGATTTTAATATGTGGAAGTGCACACACAAACATCCTTTTGTGTTCGCATGTGAAATGTGTATGTTTATATATTGTAAGTGAGCAAAAGTGTGTTTGATAAGAACTTTTGAGTACTGACTATGCACCTATTGTATGTTAGACATTTTGGAGATTCAAAAGAAGTATACAACATTGTTTCTAATGTCATGAGTACATCCATGCAAAAAAAGTCAAGTAGGATTTTTTTTTAAAAAATGATAAATTATGTGAAATAGATCAATTGATAAAGAACAGGAAAGGAGGGGGATTTTTTGCTTTTTAATCAAGAAGATGAATTTTGAGGGGATTTTGAAGTAAATATTAACTTTGGACTTGTGAAGAATAATTCAGGTAGAGAAATGAACACCACCTCAGAGAGGTGGGAAGTGAGATGGTGTGTTCAGAGAAAGATTAAGGAAATCGTTTGATTAGAATTGAGAGTATTAGGAGATAAAATTAGAATAAATTAAGGAAGGTGGATTAGAGTGAGATTATGGAATATGTGAACTATCTAAATGAAACACTTGAATTTAATCTAAGAGTTAAATGAGAGTTATCAGGGGTTCTGGTGTTAGGCAAGAACATGAAGAAAGTAGACTTCTGTAGAGCTTAATGGTGCACAGGAATCTAATAAATTCTTATAATTATAATCTCTGCTTTTAACAAAAATGGGAATTTATGTTTCATTTGTACTGATAGGGAATAATGTGAATTTAAAACATATTTTGAAAAATAAAGATAAAACCTGATGATTAGACAAGAGAAAGATTTGTCTCAGCTCCAAAACAATGCTAATGTACACACATGTACACATGTACACTCATATTTAAAATTATAAATTTATATGCTTTTCTCAGCAGAGTAAGTTTTTCTAATTCATATTGGAAACCAGCCTTATATTGTATTCATGCATTCATTCTTTCATTTATGAAATATTTTTTGAGGACTTTCTTGGGTCTAGCATTACATTAAGCAGAGGTATTATTATTATTATTTTTTTTGTCTTTTTCTGTGTCCGGCAACGGATCGCAACCCTCAGTGTCGCCCCCGTACTGGACCGGGGCCGGCAACAGGATCGCAGCCCTCGGTGTTGCTCCCGTGCCTCGCTCAGCCAGTGAGCGGGAACCGGTCTGTATGTGGGATCCAAACCCTCGGCGGGAGTGCCGCCGCACTTCCCAAGCGGCGCACTATAGCAGTGCGCCACCGGGCCGGCCCTAAGCAGAGGTATTATTAAAAAGCTGTCAGGGCTGGCTGGTTTGCTCACTTGGGAAACCATGATGATGATAACAGCAAGGTCAAGAGTTTGGATCTCCTTGCCAGACAGCCACCAAAAAAAAAAAAAAAAAAGTTTTCAATTTAGAGAAAGAAAGATAAGTAAATATTATTATACGTGTCTGGAAATCTTAAGGCCCCAAATCCATCTGTCACTTTCATAAGCATGATTTTTAAGCTTTCTTCATTACTGACAGAATAGCTGTATCTCTTAAGAGTAACACTGTACTGGGCATGTTTGCTGTAGCCAAGCAAATATATAGTATTCTGAAACTGTTGTTTATGTCTCTTGTTTCAACATGCTTGGGACAAGTTAGTGTTTACAGTTTCGTGAGAGAATAAATCTATATACTGAAAACATTTCATTCAATAAGTTGACCTTCATGAGTTTTGAATAAGTTTTGGAGCCTGAGGGATTCAATATGATCTTCTAGGTATGTCTAAGTTTAAGTTCTTAATATAATTATCAACTCTTTTATTATTTTAATATTTTTATTAAATTAGTTATCCTTTGGAATCTTTTACACTGACTAGTAACTTCTAGCCATGAGCCCTTCTGATGACAATCATGTGATTCATATCAATAATAAAAAATGACCAACCTTCGTTGTCTTGACAGGACTGAATCCACCAAATATATACTTTATTTCCAAAATAATCTCAGGATACATTATCCAGTTATGATTTTAGATGATGCATATACTGTTAAATTACAGCATAGTACAAAAATAGGTACAATACTATTAAAGATACAAGGAGAGAGCAATAAGTGAGAGAAATGGGCAGACACAAGTCAGAAGTTTCTTATAGAAAACTGAAGAGCAATTTACTTTGGAAGCAAAAAATCTCTTGACACTAAACCAAGATGATGAAGAAATTACTCTGTGAGCAAGTGTGGAGAAAAAATAGCTTGTGATACCATAGTGATTTGAGAGCTCATTATACATCAGCAATGAAGAGCTTTAACTACCATGCAATTAAAATACTAGAGGGTATAAATAAGCGTGTACCATGTGTGGCAGCATATAGAAACTCAGAAGCGGTTGGAATTTTAGTAGAGTGTTACTCTTGAAAAAGCAAACTGATAAAGAATTTTTCATTAGAGAACAGTTACATGGACACCTTCTGTAACGTCTTTGCAATAAGAATGTCTCATTTTGGATATCTTACTTATAGGAAGATTGATACTCCAAAGAGACATCATGCCTGGGCAATTATAAAGATGTTTTCCTTCATCCCCAATAGCATATCCTAGACTCCATCAACTTCTCTCTGTCAACTCCAGTGCCAAGGGGCATAGGGAACTGAGTAAGTTTGAAAGTAGTAATATTTCTGTCCTCTATTTATACCCAAACTCATTGACTCCAGTGAAGATAAAACACCTTTTGAAGATCTGGAAATATTTTCAATGGTATTTATCCTAGGACACTCTAAAGAAAATTAGAAGATTTGAATGTCACTGAAGTTAGGAAAGAACATAGAATTGATGATGATGAGCAATTTCTTTAATAATTGGAGAAGAGAGATGTACTCCCAAATATATGAGTTGTGAGAAAAAGTGCAGAAAAAGACCCCAAGAAATCAGGGGAAACTATGAAACGATTTTAACAAGCAGTAGTAAGCTATTTTCAGTTGCATTTTGAGAGCGTTTTCAGAAATTTACTAATCTGGAAAAATGTAAGTTGATTTTTAGGGTTGGTGTGACGACTTCTTCCTCAGACCTCTAGGGCAATCAGTTGCAGAGACCTCTTACCTCTACTCATTGACCCGGATCTGCTCGCCTATGAAGGCCTCCTCTGGGTCTAGCCTGGAATACGAACTTCCTCCCTTCTGAAGCAGTTGATTCAAAATCAGATCCTCTGTTTAAGATCTTTGCCTTTAATCTCTTCATTTCCAAGCCCGTGTTTCTGATCCTTGCTTAGAATTTAAGGTAAAGATTAGCTGAATCTCATTTCTCTGAACTTGTATCTATCCTGACCTTAGCTCACCCTCTGGGTTGAACGCTAGCCAGACTTACTTTGAGTATCTTTGAGTATCTCCTTGCTGCCTTGTTGTTAAGTCCTACTTCTGTTCCCTTATTTACTATTTCCAATATGGAAATGTGTCTAAAAAAATTTACACAGACTTTCTGTCATATGCTTCTCTTGCGCTGTTTAGAAGCTCTGTGAAGGCAAGTGGCCCAGCCTGTGTTGTTCATTCTCTTATAATTACTGCCTAGCTGAGTGCTTGGAAAGTTGGTGAAATTTCATGAATATATATTGCATATAGTTTAAAAAGAACCGGGTTGGATTTAAAAATACGTGTTCCATATTTAGTAAATCATTTTCACTACTAATTTTCCATTTCTTTGTCTATAAAATTGAGCTAATAATGCCTACCACATCTATGTTATAGTTTTGTTGTGAGGATCAAGAGATAAACGAAAATATTTTGTAAAGTTCAGTGCTATACACTTATTATGGTCAATGAATTGCATCACCCAAACAAACGTTGTTCATAGTACATACCATGTGACCAAAAGGAAAGTTTGTGGTTTGGGGGTTTGTTTTTGCTTGTTTATTTTAAAAGATCGGGTAACCAAGAAGAAATATACTCCATGAAATTTTTTTTTTTTAAATGTGAGAATTGGTGTGGTTAAATTGATTTACAGAATCTGAGGTCACTCATTAATTTTATGAACATTTACGGAGCACCTATTTCATGACAATGACTCTGTCTCTGAGAATAAGAAGACTAATAAATCATGGCCTCTGCCTGCAAGGAACTTGGAGTTTAGTGTCATAAAAATTTATGTAAAAAGGCAAAGATAAAATTCTGACAAAAAACTCATTTTATCTGAGAGTTTATGTCTGCTTGGTAAATGGCAAGTATTATTAGCAGCACTATGCTAAATGAGTGTAAAAGGGCTGATTTTTTACTTCAAGTATTTGTAAGAGGAAACAGAATATTTGTGAGTTTTCCTGCATATTTATGTGTGTGTTCAAACAGCTGCTACAGAACAAAGTGTTTTGCTATAAACACTGTCAAATCTCACTCTGAAAAAAATTTGTCTATAAAACAAGTATTTCCATAGATATACAGAAGCTGCATAGAATTTTTCTTTATAGCATAAAACAGAATTAGATGCTTGAGTCAGCTATGAAGCATTTTTCATGCAGCCTTCATTCTAATTCTTCACTCTATGCATTAGGCTGAGGCCTGGTACAATTTGGAAGTGATAATGCAATATAAAATTCCAGAAGCAATCCAGCAGTTAGTGAAACTTTAACATTGTGTTTATTTAGAGCAGTACATTTATATCTTCCAATGTTTTTGGAAGGTGGGGCTCGGGAGAAAGCCAGGGGTATTGGGATATGTATTAATCAATCAATTAATTAATCAAATGGCTGTTTATCAACCAAACTAACCTAATCCCAGAAAAAATTCAAAGTGACTCACAAAAAACCACAAAAGATGAAAAGTTTTGTTTATTTTCCGGGATGGAAAATGGAAAACCACCTAGAAGGTAGGACTATTAGTTTAAGAAGACAATTAACACAATAAATTTTCAGGTATATTGGTTTTAGCCTTTGCTGCTAACATTATCTGTGCTGCTAACTCAATAAAACAATTTAAAAATGTTTCCTTTTTGTAATTTTCATTGTGTTTTGTTTCATGTTTTATTCTCTTTATTTCTTTGACAAAAGGAACTCTGCCACTTCTTCAGAACAGACATGCAACTTATGTAGTAAATTATGATATTAATTTCTCATTGGAGAATAAATACTTTGAGCACCTTTATGTGTTCTGCCCCGTGCTAGGCTCCGAGAATACAACGCTAAAGTAAACAAAATACACATGGTTTCTTCCACCTTGAAGCTTATGTCCAAACAAGGGAGGTAGACAAATAATCCTTATTGAAAATTACACATTGTAATTAGTGCTGCACAGGAAAAAATAAAGCACAATAGGGATTATAATGGAGGACCTGTTTAAAAGTGTTAGAAAAGATCTCATGGGCAAGTAAGACAGGAGAAAGACACTTGTGAAAGATAGGAAGGTATGAAGGGCAAAGTTAAGGAGCAGAGATTTTTTTTCTGGAGGAAGGAAAAAGCAGAGCCTTGTTCTAGAAACTGAGTAAAGGTAATATTCTTTGGATGCAATGAGAGGATATTGTAAGACAGGAAAATAATTTTGAATATTAACCTAGATGTAATTAGAATCTATCGAAAGGTTTTAAGAAGACTGACCTGATCAAATATGCATCTTAAGAAAATCAATTTTTTGAAAAAAGGACTGAAGGAAGGCCAAGAGTAAACAGGAGTCTATTTAAGAAGCTAGTGCAGAAGTCCAGATGTTACAAATGCTTATGACTCTGCCCCAAGTGTTAGCAATGGCGTTGGAGAGAAGCAGATGGATCTGAAATTTATTTTGGAGTTAGAGTAGCATTTACAATGACTCCCAGTTTTCCTCTATGAGACGTTGGGTGGATAAAGTAAAATGTGTTAAGCTAGAGAGAACTCAAGAGTACCTAATTTGGGATGTGTGTTGGGGTGGGGATTGAAGCACTGGAAATTATGAGCTCTGCCTTGGAAAGATTAAGTTTGAGATGTACATGAAGCGTCTAAGTGGTGGTTTCGGCCAGGCATTTGGATAAATAGGTCTACAGCTTCTGAAAGATATCTGGCCTGGAGATATAACTGGGGAGTTATTTCCTTTTTCTGTTTGTTTGTTTTGGTGGCTGGCCTATGCAGGGAGGAATTATTGGCTCTACAGATGGTATGCAAATGGCCTGGAAGTGGATGAGATTATCCGGGGAGAAGAATGAAGTAAGAAAAGGATCCAGGATCAAGCTCTGAGGACGCTAATACTTACTGATAAAAACAAATGAAAAAGAGCAAAGTAAATAAATGTGACATTTCATTTTTATTTTGTCCAGGTCTTTTAAGCCAGGGGAAACACAATGTAGAACAGTGTTTTTATGTATGTTTCATCACTAGAGATAAGAAATTATTGAGCTGTCCTTAAAAAGCAGGGCCCATGGGGAACAGCATCTTTCCTGATGCCATTGTATTTATCAAAGCTTATGAGTATCCTTTCTGATATTTTAGTTTGAAGGACAGAAATATAAATGCATCCTCCTAGCATAGCAATTAGTCTAGAGATTATTCATATTTTTATTGTCGGATTGTTAGTAGCAAACATAGCCACAAAGTCCTTGATTTGTTTTCTATATTACAAACACCTTTGTTGTGGGATAATTGCCAATGTAAGGCTCTGAATTTTATTTTCAGTGACTTAAAAGTGCTTTACACTTCCTCTCCTTTGTTTTTTTACTTCTCATTTTGAGTTTTCACATAGACCTGCCAAAGAGACATCTAGTTTATAGGATTGATTTTGGAAGGCAGGCAGAAGAGAGCAGATATTGAACATATGTTCTGCTGATATTGATGAAGGGAAGCTGGAAGGAGCTGGAAAGCAGTCTATTTCTCCTCAACTGCCACCCCCGCAATGAGTATTTTGGGTGCCGTAATGCTAAAGTATTCCAAATCAGTGCCCCAGTTATGGTAATTGTTTTTTTTTTTTTATTATAATGATTTTGAAACCCTTTAGGATGATTCAGGATTGTTCTACAAGTGGAACATAATAAAACCAAAACAAAGCAATTTGTGGATTCTAATTTTAAATGGGTAGTGGTAACATTTCCATGCAAATTGCAAGGATGGAAATGTCACCAGAGCAATGGCCGCTGGAAAGTAGTTACTAGATAAATGATAGAAGCAGAGTGTAGTGGGGACTTGTTTCTTGGGGAGATAGTTTTGAAGTTACACAAAGAATCTATTCAATCTAGCCCTACAGATAATATATTGATAAATTTGACTTTTTTTTTTTCATTTTAAGAAGTCTTTATTGATCAGAGGTAGTGTGGTCAACTCCAATTTACCAAGCATAGGGTGGTTAAAATCAGTTTCAAAAAGTATTTGGAGGAATTTGTAAAGGTGTGGGGAAGTTTAAAGTACAAATGCCTTATTTAAAGTCACTGTTTCGGAGATGCACTATTATGACTTTTTTGGTGTATTTGTTAGTGCTCTTACTGGAAATCTGGATTATGATGAGAGTTATTTTCTTATGCATGTCTACATTTTAGGTCATGGCAAATTCACTATGTAATCCTGTCTTAACTAGATGAATGTTGCCCTTTGTCAGGAATTTAATAAAAACCCATATTTCTTGGCTGGGCCAAATGGCTAAGGTGGCATTTGAGTTTATAGTGCCCCTTATAATCCTTATTTTAGCCAGGGTACCTACTACATAGAGTAAGCATTGATTTTTTATAAGTAATATCTGCTTAAGATCCATTGGAGTATGTATGGGTATCTCTCGTTTATTTTATTTTTGTTGATAATAAAAATACTTAAATTGTCATCTTAATCTGTCTAGAAGCAACAGAGTAAGCCATTTCAAAATTAATTCCACAGAGGAACATGAACTACCGTTGCCGATTAAAAAAGAAGAAAAGAGACCAAACTAGCTCAGAAACCTTCAAAAATATCCTTTTATTTTAGAAGCCGAAAAGGGCAAAACTAAGGAACAGTATAAGAAATTTTAAAGCCTTGTAAACCAGACTAGAATACGTGCTCTCCTTGGTTTTGTTTGCTTCTGAACAACTGGATTCAGCATTATTTTTTTTACAGCTTGCAAGCATTGTTGTGTCTGGACAGCTATTAGTTCAAATTGGACTGATTTTTCAGTTCTATAAAACTCTTCATCTGTACTGTGATCAAGTGCTTTAAGTTACTTCCTGCAGTGCACAGCTGGAAATCATTCTCTTCAACATTTTGTTTTGTCCCATTTTTGTTTTTTACCCATTTGTTCTTACACACCCACATGCTCAGGATTTCAACAAAGTATCTCCTTTTCTTCCTTGATACATCTTAGAGCATTTTAAATTGGCATGTTCACTTTTGTCTTTTAAATATCAAATTACTTGCAAACAGCTCTGTTTGCCTGCAAGAATATTTTTTTTAAATGCTCCACAGACCTAGAAACTGAAATAGAAAGTTAGAAACATTCAAACAGACAGTTTCCTTTTATTCTCTTGAGAGATGATGGGTATTTGGCATGAGCTAGTAGGAGAATTATTGTGTACCAAGACTAGGATGACAGAAAGAGAGAGAATCTACTATGTATTGTAAACAATACAAGATGAATCTTAAAAGTTATTAAAAATAAATATATTGAAGAGAATTGTTTCACTGACTGAGTGACTTTTCCACAGTAAGTTTCCAGCTAACATCTGCTATCAATTATATTATTGGTGGTATTCATAACTGGACTATATATATTAACAAGAAGCATTATTTGAGAAATTAAAATATGTACATATATGTGTGTATATATATGTGTAAACATATACTGGTATCTCAGTGTTAATTTAAAATAGTGTGCTAGGCACAGGTAATTAAGACAGCCACTCCACAATATTAATTTAGCTTAATATTTAAGCTGGTGAAACAAGAAAAGATATGTGAAATTTTTTATGCCAGATTGCATTAGAAAGATTTTCTTTAAAGACATGAGCTACATAGTGGTCATTTTAAAATGATGGTTTACCAAACTTTATACAAGTAAAGGTAATGAAGAAGAAAAGAAAAACTAGAAGGAAATTTTCACTGTGAAACAGAAAGTTTGAAGTGACACTATGACCACTTCTAATCATGGTCATTGTATAACAGTTGGGTCTTTGTATAAATAGTTGTGATTTGTGCTACTCCTACTGACCCTTCACATTTTATACTACAAATGTTTAAATGAAGTAACTGTTTACATGTGTATCCATTTTGTCAGTTATAATAAAGTTGCTCTCTCTTGATCTTCCTGTCTTCACTATGTGTGTGTGTGTGTGTGTGTGTGTGTGTGTGTGTCTGTGAGTGTGTGTATACATAGCATGTTAGCTTTATATCCATTTGGCTTCTTGATTATAAGCAACAGAAACTACCAATACTGTTTAACTCAAGTAGAAATATATTTAAAATATATTTCCTAACTTGCAGAATTGGTGCAAAGATTTGAAAACCAGGCTCAGGGGATGACACACATCAAGGCCATTGCCAGGTTTTAATACTGAACGGCTTAGTCATTGCTTTGCAGCCCATTGCTGCCGCCACTTCCTCTCCCACTCCCACTGGTACTACTGTCTCTGCCACTGTCATGATCTGATGTTTTCTATCCTTCTAGTCTGTATTTCACATGTTCAAGATTCAGATCCCTAGGCCAAAGTCATGTACACATGTCCTAATTGCTAAAGGGCAGAGAGAAGAAAGGTCTCTCCTACTTCTCTGCCTCCTTGGCAGGAAGGAGGACAATGCATATCCTCAAGGCTAAACACATTGCCAGTTACACAAGAATAGAAATGGAGGATGGGTGTTGGTACCCAAGAAATGACAAAGGTTTACTATAATTTTCAAATAGCTTGACTTTTTCTTTGAATTATTTCACTTAGCTAGAGTACCAAAGCAAAGTTCTACATTGCCACTAAATCAAGGGTTTGATTAGTTTACTGGCCTTTATTTGCCAGACTTCTTTCCAGAAAGATTATACAGTGCATGCATTTATTCTCATTCAATATAAGTGTAACTTTGAGTCATTTTATATGCTAACTATTGTTATCCATGCACTCAATAATTTTTTAGACTAGAATTGTACTGTAAAAGATCAAAGTTACAGTATGATGAGGGTTATAATAAAATATCAACTAAGAACTGTGTGGACACCAATAAGAAACAACGAATTCCCTGTGGCAAAGTTAGGAAACACTTTCACAGAGCAAGGAATATTTGAGCTGGATCACAAAAGATGAGCAGATGAGTGCGTAACAAAAGAAAAGAATATTCTATATAGAAAAACAAGATAATGTTATGATGAAGCATTTTCGGAGCATCTGCTATATTTGTAAATAGTAAGATATCAGTTCAATGGATGTGTAGGAAGGCATGTGGAGGATAGCAAAACACGAGTTCAGAGAGGTAGACAGGGGCCTGATTATAAATGTTCAGACTACCAAGGAAGTTGGCTACTATGGTGAAGGCAACAGGCCACTTCCACAGGTCTTCGAAGAAGAAAGTGACACGATCAGACTTAATTTCTGGGAAGATAGTTTCAGTGGCAGTGTGGAAGGTGAGTGGAAGTGGAGTCACGCAGAAAGACTAGTTAGGGTGCCTTATGGTGAGACATAAGGTAAGATTAGCGCATCTCTATATAGAAGTAGATGTGAGTGTAAGTGTAGCTAACGTTAAGCTAGAGACAAAAGTCAAAGTGGAAGAAGAAATCTTAGAATGGTGAGAAGTAAGACATAGTGTTCACAAAGCACCTTTTAACATTTTCTGGTTCCTGTGGAATCACATTTTATTCCTACTCATTTATCTTTACCTACTTAGAAAGAATGTCAGGAATTTGAAGAACAGAGATGATTGTGAATCAGGTACAAATATTGTTGTGGACGGTCTTCATGAAGTCAGCCAGTAATGGAGATGAGACTGTGGAAAGGGTGGATTATTCGGACCTTTTGAAATGAAGTTATTGAGTGACAATGAAAGGCACTGATTTGTAAGTAGCCTTAAGGATCCAGGAGTCTCCTGTCTTCTCCCACAGACCCATGGGGAGATCTGCAGAAGTGGTGTAACTGTCAGAGGAAATCAAGGCTTTTATTACAATAAGGAGTGTTTTCTTAAAATCGAGAAATTTGGAAATAAATCATAGGACTTGTAAAGCAGTGTTGGAAATTGGCCTGTGAGTGATGTAAGAGGTGATTTTCATTTAGGGTAGGGAGAGGCATGAGATAGTATAGGCCTTTAATGTTAAAATTAACTTTCAGTTATTTGGAATTATGACAATTGTGTTTGAAAACTAGCTTTGCTATTTAGGCTCTGGGCATTCTTTTCTTTATTTGTAACATTCAAGTTTGAACTAGGCTTCTTTGAACTGAATTATTTTTGCTCAGGCAACAAGCTTATACTTCATCACCTTGCATAACAACAGTGTCTAAAGCCTAAGGAACCAACCTTCATTGTGCCATAGAGCAGATCACTTACTAATTTGTTAAAGGCGTTTTTCAACTGACATGTGTAGTTCTTTGAAAAACAACACTTGTGCACTAAATATGATTCTAAGTCAAAGTTTTTCATTTATTTGAAATAGAAGCTAGAAGAACTGGATAGATGTATAGGGGAAATAGAGTCATCTGCTGATTGTAGGCCTTTGGACGTCTTGGAGAGACTTGGCAGTTTTGCTAATCCAGTGCTTTCTTTTGCTCAGTTCCTCTAATTCTCAAGGGTATTGAAAAGACAGTTTCCCTTTGTAGTGTCCAACAACCTTTTCCACATTTGATTTAAGAAATGCCAATTCAAATTTTTATTGGTACTGGTATTTAAAATTTATAAAGGCCAAAGAATGAGATCAATCTTACATATATATGATATTTCCATACATTTTTGCCAAAATTTTATTATGAAAATTTTCCTGCGTACTGAAGTTGAAAGAATCATACAGTGAACACCATATACTCACAATCTAGATTTTTAAATTAACATTTTGCTGTATTTTTTTTTTTTTTTGTCTTTTTGTCTTTTTCCGTGTCCGGCAACGGATCGCAACCCTCAGTGTTGCCCCCATACCGGACCGGGGACTGGCAACGGGATCGCAACCCTCGGTGTTGATCCTGCGCCTCGCTCAGCCAGTGAGCGGGAACCGGTCTGTATGTGGGATCCGAACCCTCGGGCGGGAGCGCTGCTGCGCTTCCCAAGCGGCGCACTTATCCAGTGCGCCACCGGGCCGGCCCTTGCTGTATTTGTTTTATCACATGTCTATCCATCTGAACATAACTATCCATAAATCCATCCTATTTTTTTTGACACATTGCAAATTTCATCCCTGTACACGTTATCACAAATATCATTAACTGGAGTTCAATTGGTGTACTTTCTATTTGAGGCAAAATTTACCTACAATAAAATACATAAATCATCATTGAGTGTTAACATTCACTTATTGAGTGCAACATTTAACAAGATTTTACAAATGCATACACCTGTATAATGCAAACTACTATCAGGAATATTGTAATCTCCCAGAAATTTCCTTTATGCCTCTTTCCAGTCCGTCTCTGCAATCAAATCCTCAAAGGCAACCATTTTTTTCCTGTTTCATTTTCCAAAAGATTAGGCTTGCCTGTTCAAAAGGTCATATAAATAAATAATAAAGTATGCATTTTTTGTGTAAAGCTTCTTTTATTTGGCATAACCCTCTTTGGAATAATCGATGTTGTGTCAGTAGTTTGTTCCATTTTAATGTTGAATAGCACTCCATTGTATAGATACACCACAGTTTCTGTATCAATTCTCCCATTGATGGAAACCTGAGCTGTTTCCAGGTATTATGGTAAAAGGTTTCTATGAACATTCCTGTACAGGTCTTTTTGTGCGTGTCATTTCTTTTGGGTTTTTACGTAGGAGGGGGAATGCAGGGCCATAGGATAGGTCTAGGCTTAAATTTATTACAGACTGCCTAACTGTTTTCTAAAGTGGTTGCCCTAATTTACACTCCCCAACAGCAATGTAGTAGAGTTCCAGTTGCTCCATTAACTAACATTTGGTGTTATCAGTCTGTTTAATATTATACCACTTAATGCTAAGCATAAAAACCTTGCAAATTTAGTCCATTTACCAAAACTGCTCCATTCAGCGTTACTTTGTTATAGTTGTCACATATATTATAGCTACAAACATGGTAACCTCCCTTCCAAGGCAATATTGTAATTTTTGCTTTAAATATTAATGTGCATTTTAAAGAATTTAACAGGGAAGAACAATCTAGTGATTGAACTTCCAGTTTAGTTGTACTTTCTTCAGTTATCTCCAATTTTCTATTAATCCAATGCAGTGAGTTATTTTATTCCAGATATTGCATTTTTCACTTGTAGAATTTATTTTTGGTATTATTTGTAGTTTCTATTTTTCTGCCGAGATTTACTCTTTGTCTTTTCATTACAAGCATTTTGTGTGCGTGTGTGTGAGTGTTCTTGAGCATAATTAAAAAGCTGCTTTAAAATATTTGTTTACTTATTCTAACATCTGATTGATTTCAGTGTTGGTCTCCATTGATTGCTTTTTCTCTGAAGTATGAGTTACATTTTATTGTTTCTTTATATGTCCAGTGTTTTTTTTAAAAATTGCATCCTGGAACTGGAAATTATGAATGATACATTGTAGAAACTCTGGATTCCTTTATGTTCCTCTGAAGAATATTCATCCATATTTTTTTGTTCTTATTGCATCAGTTGGTTAATGTGGCTGGACTCAAACTATAAACTCTTGTCTTTCCTGTGGAGTGCAGAAACTGTAATCTCTGTTCAGTTCTTTAAGCCCCGGCTGGGATACTGGGAACCTGCCTAAGGCATGTGTAGGTCTGGCATCAGTCAGCGATTTAGACAGAGTTAATATACAAATTTTGAGGCTACTTTTCTGTGGCTCTCTGCATTCCAATACTTCTTCCCTTATTTTACAGCTACTGTGGCTGTCCTTAGTTCTGTTCTCTGGTATATCAAGCCAGTAAAACTGAGGGATTCCGTGTGAGTTCTAACCACCCATATTGTACAGTCTGGGGCTCATCCAATGCCTTTTCACTGGATACACAATCCAGTACATACACATCCCTCCTGGTTTACCTGTTCTTGGGTGCTCTGCAGGTACTGGATGTTTATATATAGGTATTTTAGAAATTTTATAGCTGTTTTTTGTGGGAGATTTGCTCCAATATGGAGCTACTCCACAATTATTAAAAATAGAACCTCCATAAGATTTTTAAATGCTTTTGCCATTAAAACCAGAATGTGGGATATTGAGGAAGCAAAACATCAAAATCATGGCAACATATATGAACATACCACATTATTTGAGCAAGCAAGTATAGTATAAACACATCCAAATAAAAACAGTGAAAATTTCCTAAATGTCCATTGTTGGATGACTGGAAAAAGGAAAACATGCTATATATACACAATGGAATACTACTCTTCCATAAAAAGAATGAAATACTGCCATTTGCAGAAACATGGATGAACTTGGAGAAAATCATGTTAAATAAAATAAGCCAGGCACAGAAAGAGAAATACTGTATGTCCTCACTTGTAAGTGGGAGCTAAAAGAAAAACAAAAACAAAAACAAATAAAAAAAAAAGAAAGATAAAAAAATCACAGTAGACATTGAACTTTCAAAAGTTGAGAAGATAACTGAGGTTACCAGAGGTGAGAAAGGAGGAGGAGGAGGGGGGTTAAGGGAGAAATTAGTAAAGGACTACAAAAAATGATTATATTGTGTAATATTGAATATGCTAATTATCCTGATTTGAACATCACATATTGCAGTCAGGTATAACTCTATACCCCACAGAAATGTGCAATCAACTATGTTACAATATTTTTTTTTTTAAATGAAAATTTGGTGAATGTTTAAATGTTTGCTGTTATAAAATTTTAATTTTTCACATGATGTAGACTTAGACTTTTTCTAGAATATCTATTTACCATATATAATAGAACAAAATATATAATTCTATATATAGTATACATATTCTAATGTTTAATACAATATATAATATAAAGAAAATTGTTTTTATTCAGACTTTGTTCCTTATTACCGTGAATTTAACTAAATTAATATAGTCTAGATGCTATTCAGAAAAATAAGTCAATCATAGTTGTATGAATAATGATCTCTGGCTTTTATGTCATTAACATTAGAGAACCTCAAATTGAATTAAGAGGCTGTACAACAATACTGTATAAGGGTTCATCAGCTATTTGGAGGTCATTTATACTGCTAATGTTTATGTTATCTTAACAGATAACCCATCTTGAATATGGCAATAACTATTGCTCTGGTGCTTTTGAATGGGAATAAATAGTTACAGCCTAATAGATTTAACACGTAATGAAAATGGGTTGCAATCTATAATATGACATGCTGAAGATTCACCAAACCTCAGGTATTGACTGACTCTTCAAATTGGTCGTTCGCAACTAATTAGGGACCTTCCCTGACCAATACACTTTACTTATTTTTTAAAATAAACAGCAAGATAGCTGATAAAATTTCATAAAGCAACTGACCACAAAGCAAGGCAATTAAATTGTGAAAAGGTTAGTTTTGAGCACATGATCAATAAGTAAAGTAGGAACAAATCAATGGAAAGAACTGAAAGATGCTAAATGTAAATTTAATTAATATCATTAGTTTTATGGGTAGGAAACTCTATGAGGCAACAATGGAGTGGTGACTGGGTTAGTTATTAATTTTATCGAACACGTAAATTGATAAGCTTTTCTAAGGACCAGGTTTTGGTTCTTTTTCATGTCCTTAAAAGAAGTCTTCTGAGTTTTTTAAAGAGCTGAGTGCAAATCATAGTTCTCAATTTTACTAATTCTTAACTTTGTGCATATTGTTTATATTCTCTCAGCTGTACTTCTTTTGTCTGTCAAATGGAATTAGTAAAATTTTACAGAATGGGATTATTGGAGGATTAAATAACATGAAGAACATGAAATAGTTTCTGAATCAATGTTACTTCTATATCTGTAATCCTTTTATAGCTATATCATTCTGCTCTCATTTTACTCATTTAATCCTGTGGGGAAATTGGGATGTAATCCAACTGATACTTTCTGAACATGCAATAAACAGTAAATTAATTTTTGCTTGGTATCTGCCTTTTTGGCCCACTCCCATGATTGTTCATGCCTGTTAAAGTGTAGGCCTGGCCAGCTCAAATAAGGTCCTATAGGGCTGCACCAAAGCAGGGCATGAGGAGTCTTACCCATACCTACAAAATGGGACCCAAGGTCATGGTCAGGGTCAGGACAAGACAGAGGTTAAGGAGACAAAGATCACAGTGCAAAACTGGCAGTGTCCTGGGGAAGTTTTAGAGATGTTGGCAACTGCCTGAGATGGCTTTTGTATAATTAAGCTGGCTTTCTTTGAAGGGGCTAGATGGGGCTTGACTACCGGAACTCATCCTACAGGCCAGCAAGATGAGAGGTACAATTTCGTCCTCCTGAAAACAGAAAGCCCAGCATGTCTCTACCCTCTTACTACCTATTTTTTCTACACTATAAATTAAGTTTTAAAAAAATTTGAAAAAAACTCACTAAAAGAAATTGCCAATAGTTACAAATAGGCAGTGGTTTGTGTTGACATATATGTGAACTGTTATGTGTATTCTATGCGTTCTATATGTCTCTGTGTCTATATCCATAGCTATATGTATACAATTACATAACCTTATATGTTAGAGCCATTGTAAATTCAAGTACTCAGCCATCACTCAGCGTCCATGTGAGCTTTCAGAATAAGGTTCATACTCATGTACTATTTTCTCTGGCTGGTATATTTGCTTTCTCCTTCCTTTTCTCTACCAGATAAACTTCTATTTCTCCTCTGAGATTTAGCTCAAGATTATTTCTCACAATAAACACATCTTAATAATTTTTTTATTCCCTAATTTTTTACTATCTGGCACAGTACATGCTCAAAACATATTTGATGAAAGAATAATTGTATAGTTAAATGCAAAATGGTGATGGATGACAGAGGAGAACAATATACAGATACACCTTATTTATTTTGTCATATATCATTTTTCAACCTAAAGAGTAAAATGATTAAGGTAGAGAGATAATAATACCTTGGAGATCACCTAATTATTTTTAAATTTGTAACCTGACAAACTTTACAAAATGGTTAGAAAATCTTCCAGTTAGCCTTGTATATGTAGAAAGGGGGGGGGGGTTGTAAATAACTTTTGTGTAGTACTTTAACTTTTATAAAACACTGTCCATTTTTTCATGAAATAAATAACAATAGTTTTATGAATGGCTACTACTTCTCTAACCAATGATCATGTTAGCTGATCTCACATCACACTGACAAAATATTTCACTGTGTGGAGGTCAGAGAGCATAGAGATGTGGGGGGAGAGAAGATAAATGTATCAGGAAGAATGAATGAGGTAGTGTTTGCAGTTAACTACAAAAGTAAGCACTGAACTCCTGGCCATTCAGAGAAAATTGGGAACCTCAAGTAACTATAACTGGAGAACAACATAAGGCAGGAGAGCTAATGGCAGGAGGGGTGTTATATTTCGGGGCATAGTCAGAGGGGCTTTAGAGACTGGTGAGTGTGTGGGGAGCAAGGCAAGAGAGTGAAGATTGGGTACAGCTGTTTGAGAGATTCTGAGAGTGACTGAGAAGAGAATTGAGGTGACACCTGGTCTTATAAACTCACTTACCTCTGAGATTTTTGAGTGTGATCACCCTAAAGATTCAAATTATTTAGTTATTTTTTACTTGCTGTACTATTTTTTGTGTTGTTAATTGAAAAGAAAGTGTAATAATCAAATACAAATGCATGCAAGTCTGATAATTAAATACTGTCTAAGCTTTTCCTGGTTTATTTTTTCTTTTTCTTTTATGGTTTCCTTCAATGCAATTCTAAGGTAAACCAAGACCACAGTTTAGCACTACATTTATGTAGGTTTCATACAACACTGTAGATGCCATTTAGTGTAATGATTAAGAGGATAGATTCTGGAGCCAGATTGCTTGGGTTCAAATCTCAGCTCTGCTACTTGCTATCTATAATCTTGGGCAAGTTGCTTACCACGTCTGTGCTTCCCTAATAAAATAGAGGTAATGGAAGCATGTAGCTCGTATGGATGTTTTGTGAAGCAATTGTCCATGCAGATAAAAAAGTGTTAGAATAATGCCTGACCACTGTGCCTGCCACATTATAGACAATTAACAATGCTTGGTTATTGTTATTATTATCATTATATACAGGTGATGTAGAAGAACATTTATGAGGCCAATATTTATAATTAATATATTCATTCATTTTACAAGTACATTGACTGCTTACTCTGTCCCCAGCATGTGCCAAGTGCTGAGGATTAAGGCAGAAGACGCTTATGAACTCTAGGCCATTAGAATCAGTCAGAAAGGACTTTCTATCAGAAGATGAACTGATACAGACCTACATGGCACTTGTATAGAGCTGAGACAATCTAGATGGTTAACATGTGCCTTACATAAATTTAATAAAATTATCCACAATATGAAATATACTTTCTCTGAGAAGAGTTTTTCAAAGAGTGGGTTTTTTTTTTTTCCTTTTTTGTCTTTTTTCGTGACCGGCAACGGATCGCAACCCTCGGTGTCGCGCCCACGCCTCGCTCAGCCAGTGAGCGGCCGGTCTGTATGTGGGATCCAAACCCTCGGCGGGAGCGCCTGCTGCACTTCCCAAGCGGCACACTGTAGCAGTGCGCCACCGGGCCGGCCCAAAGAGTGGGTTTTTATGAGTGACTTTATCATACTATTACTGAAAATGCAAATACTAGATATGTATGTAGCAGAATTGACATTAAGCTGTGGATGTAAAGAGCCTGAGTTGAGTTAGATGGAGTGAAAGACTTCCCCATCCCTACACTGAGATGGGCCTCTGAGATTGTGCCTGTGCAAGTAAAACACTTCCATTCCATATAAGAAATAATTTTTGGTGTATGATCATGGACTACTATGATGACTTGCTTTGGCAAGATATTGCTGTATAATATAGCTGAGTAGCACAGAAAGCAGGAAAGAATGGGTTTCCAAAATCTTTTATTGTTCTCTATCTTCTCCAGTCTGGATAAAAGGGAGTTGCAACAACCATTTACATTAAATGATTATTGGAGCATAAAATGATCATGAAAAACATAGATGTATAGCTGTGCAGGAACTTTACATGTGATTATAGTTTAATACTAGTTATAAAATAGCTGGAAAGGAAGATGAAAGATTCAGTAAAGATCTTTTACCAATAAAGTGAATAGAGTTTTTTTTAGTGTGTGTTAGGTACCTGAGCTTCTTCCTAATTAAACATTAAAGGTTAAAGATTAAGAAGATAGCCTCAGATTTCATATTTAAGACCCAGAAAGAAAAAAAATGTTCTTATGAAAATACGTAGTATTTATGTAGTGTATTGAATTAAATCTAGTATTATATTATCACCAATTATCTCATTTTGGACTAATTTAATGCTCTAAAAAATATCCTATCCTAATTGCATTTTAAAATACAGCAATATCATAACTTCGTTTCTAGCTCACACACCTTCATTTGTCTTTTTCAGGTTTATTTCCTGCTGTCCTGAATCTTGCTTCTAATGCTCTCATCACTACTAATGCAACGTGTGGAGAAAAAGGACCTGAAATGTATTGCAAATTGGTAGAACATGTCCCTGGGCAGCCCGTGAGGAACCCCCAATGTCGAATCTGCAATCAAAACAGCAGCAATCCATACCGTATGTATTTTTGTATGTATTTGTATGGCACTGGTTGGATAATTGTGAGATTTTGAGGCCAAGATGCATTAAATTCAAAGAGCCTATGATCCTAAAAATTCCTAGAACTTTTCTTCCACTGTGAGCCTCTTTATGGCCCCTCTCTGACATTCGACAGACATTATTGGAGTTCCTTATATGTCCAGGTACAGTGACTAGAGAGAATTCTCTAGCTGAAGACTGTCAGTCATCATATTTACTGCCTCCGGAATGGTATCTGAAGATGTGGTTATTAATTTGGGCTTTAGTCATTTACTGGTCACTATGTGCCAGGTACTGTGGTAAAGATCCACGAGGAATAAGGTATGGCTCATGGCCTCAAGTAGTGAGCAAAGGAACAAGAAGGTGGCTCTTGCTGTATAGTGTGGTAAGTACAAAGGAATGAATGAGCACGGGGTCGTGATGAAGAGAGAGGAGGATTGCAAATTGAGTCTTGGTGTCAGTGAAGGCTTGCCAGAGGAAGTGATGTCCAAGCTGATAACCAAGGGCAAGTATGAGCTGGGTGGATAAAGAGGAGATGGAGGGCAAGAAGAAATGCCAGGAAGAGAGATCAGAATAAGACAGAAAATCTTACTTGCTCAGAGAGCTACAAGTGGTTAGAAATGATTAGAACTGAGTGTCAGAGGGCAGAGGGTGGGGATGAGTCTAGTGCAGAAGGCTGGAACCAGATCATGAACATTCGTAAAAACCATGGGAGAGGTGTTTTAAGGAGAGGTGATGTGCAAAGGCCTCCTGCTGGCCTCTGTGAACCATACTGATATCTCAGACTCATTCGTGTGTTCATTCAACAGCATTCGAGCACCCACCACTAGTGATGCATTGTACTGGAACATAATGTTAATCATACCTGGCTCTTGATTTAGGGGACAAAGAGGGCTAATGGGGAAAGAGAGAAGTAAATCGGGTGCTAAGGGAACATGTAGGTTCTATGTATATGCTATAGACATCCAAAGATTCCTGGGGGAAAGTGACCCATATGCTGAAAAAGTACAGTTATAGCAAAATTAAAGGAGAGAAAAGCATTATAAAAGGAAAAGCATACATAAATCTTACAAGTATGAAACAGCATGATATATTCAGAGAACTGTAAGTAATTTGGCTTAATGAATGAAAAACTTGTATGGTGAAGGGTGGAATGGTATGAGATAATTTTAGAGATGAAGATTGATTTAGAGCTATACATTGGAAAATTATTTTTAAAAATGAGGGGATTAATAAAGTGAATACTAAATGCCAGGTGGGGTGATTTAGGATGGGGATAAAGCCTCACAATTCTACTATTTCTAAATTTGCTCAGTTTTCCTTCTCTCTCTCTTTTTAGTAGATTTTATTTTTGAAAGCAGTTTTAGGTTCACAGCAAAATTAAGAGAAAGATACAGAGATTTCCCCAACACATGGGTAGCCTCCCGTTATTAGTACCCCCCTCCAGACTGGTGTGTTTGTGACAATTGATGAACCTACGCCGACACATCATTATCATCCAAAGTTTATAGTTTACATGAGGGTTCACTCTTGGTGTTGTACATTTTATGGGTTTGGACAAATGTATAATGATTTGTATCCACCATTGTAGTATAATACAGAGTAGTTTCATCACTCTTTTTGAAGAAAAAAAATTGTAAAACATAAAATAAAGAAAGCTTTTTCTCACAATTTGCATTTTTTAAATTTAAAAGGACATTCTTGGGGGGAAGGGGAGAGAGGGAGGAGGGAGGGAGGTGTCGGTGATGGGCCATAATAATCATATACAGTGTATATTGACAAAATAAAAATTTAATGAAAAAAAAAGAAAAGAAAATTGGGAGGCATTGTGCATTCGTTCTTAGAGCTGGTTAAAGGGAAGGATGCATAGTCCTCTTTATTGTATAGCTTAGGGATGCACAAAACCTTAATATGTTTGGAGAATTGGAACTTTTATGATTAAAATTGGTGGTCTCGTATATCACAGACTATGTAATATTTATAAATAGATATTAAAATAAATATAACATATACTATGTATATTATATAATAATGTATTGTATATAATATATTATGATATTAAATATATTTATATAAATATTATATTTATTTATGTATTCAAATATATATATTTATACAGGAAAGGAGAGAAAGAAGGAAATGTATCGACATTCATAAATGTCTATAGACAATATAATGTATAGACAATCATAAAGACAGGATGGAAGAAAGACACAAAGACTGGGGTGAAAAATAGAGTGGAGACTCTTGGAAAAAAGGATGAGATACATTTCCCAAACTGAGTCCAAGAGCTACTCTGTCACTTATGCTCTTCAAAGTTCTATATTCAGGGCCTCTTGTATCTCGGTTGAAGACATCTATACATAGGCAATCCCATCCTGTGTTTTTGCATTGAGAAAGTTCTCAATTTTGTGAAAAACATGTGTCAGTAAAACACAATGCATGTGAGGTATGCTTTGTATTTCCCCATTTTTATTTACTTGTAGTGATTTTTTTAAAGCTTGACACAGTTTGGATTCACTTTGTGTGATTAATTTATTTTTAAATGACCATTTTTATTGCATTTCAAAATCATGTTTTGATACTAGAAATTTAGAAAGAATAAAACTCAACAAGAATAAAACTCTAGCAATAAACAACATATATATATGTTGATATATATATGTAAAATTCGAGCAACAGACAATAAAATTTCACCGATTCATTGAACTTCTAGAATAAACCTGGAAGGTCAGCATTTAATAACCAAACAGAGAAATTAAAACTTGAACTTGCTGACTGTTAATAGATTGTGTCTTGCCAGTTTTTGGAAGGAGTTAGCCCTTGGATTGACTTGTGTAGTTATCCCTGTTGAGGATAACTATCTCCTTTTAAATAAGGGAAGTATGCCAACAATTCATCAGTGTTTGCAAATTAATTATGATTAAACTTTCATAATGGGGATTATGGCTAATTGTTGATTCATCTCCCAGTCCTCCTTTTCATGACTAATTCTCATATCAATTTGACCTGAGCTGTCAGGTATCAAAATTTGCAATTAAACAGCTTCCCTCACAATTACTAACAGCCATGAATTTGATCTGGAAATGTGGTTGTGTGTTTATTTTTCTACACATATTAAACCTACAATCTGTAATAAAGATTCAAGAGGATGTTTGGGGAATGTTTGCTGTGATATTTGTTTTTCTTCAGAAGCAATGCCAGTAATATTTCATTTATGGTTTTGATTCCTTACGTGTCAATGTCAGCATCCACTCACTCCAACAGAGGCATTTATTTGATATTTAGTCATGCTTCTGGTATTTGCTGTCATGATAAAGACCTAACACCTTCCCTAGCTTCAACGGAACAATTTAACTACTGCTCATTATTAAATATATTCAGCAATTTTACTTTTCATTAATGAGACAGGATACCTCATCTAAGTGGACTCCTAATGTAATAAGACTTGGTACAAAATAAAGTTCATCAAGCTGTTTTGTTGAATTAAAAAATTTACAAGTAAAAATGGAATATTTTTGTCGTGTCCTATACACTCCTATTAAGATTTTGAATATAAGTATCTATATTTGGAATATGAATGTTGTACCATAAGCAACTCAAATACATAGCCTTTATGTTTTCAGTTAAAGGTTATAGAAGACTACTTAGATAAAGTTAATATATAATAAAAAATATTCACATAACTGAAAATGGCAAATTTAATGAATATTGTTTTTAATAAAAATTTTTTCTTTTGAAAATGATTTTACTTTACTGTCAGACTTCTGTAACGAGAGAGACTCAGTTTAGCCTGACTTTTATTGTTATTTTCAAATTTTTTATGAAGTGCAATTTGTCTCTAATTAAGATTCAGAACAGTGTACATTTTGAGCAGATGAATTATTTATGTATATGTATAAAATGGTTAGAATATTAATAGCTGTAGTGTTCATTGGTAACCCTGTGAGTAAAAGGTTCCCATTGAAGATGTTTTCACTGGTTCATGGTAAATTAAGAAAATAAGAACAACATTCCACATATCCATTTTTTATGAAAATGAAATGGATACATTTTAAAGCATTGTCTTTCATTTTGATATTATGTTTTTTTAAAAAAAAACTATTGTACTATTGTTGGTTTTAAAATGCCCTTTATTTTATAAAATAATATTTTATAAATAATAATAGATAATAGAAATGATAGTAAAAGTAGATTAGAGGTTACTATTACTTGGAAAAATAAAAAGCTAGAACTTCTATGTCAATTCCATGAATCTCTCACACACACATTTTTGGAATTTTTCTTTTTTTTTTCTGAAAGTTAAGATCTGGAAACCTGTGAGTGGAGTTTTGTTATCCCCATTTCAGGGATGACACACAGCGTTTAAGTTTGTTCATGGTTAGTTAAGTACTAAATGGTGGAGCCCGGGGGAATATCCAGGTGCTCATATACCAGCTTTTCATATTCCGAATCTTGTGCTCTTTTATCACCATTATCATGAGAATACGTGGCTGGATTGCTACATCATGTAGGCAAATTGAGAGTCCACGATTGTTCCCCATAGTGATGTGATTTGTTCATTATTTGAGGTATTCTTTCAATTTACAAAAGGATTCTGTTCTAATCTAAAAGTATATTCATAGGCCATTCATTTGAAATGTCTTCCCAGAGAATTAATTCTATAAAAGTTCTCAAGACTGACACCTTGAAGCATACTTAATCCATAATGAACAGAAGAGTACCAGGGACGCTGACTTCCGCTTTGTTGACATTTCTGTGGGTAAATGTGCCGACTTCTAAGAGTGATGTTAGGATCTTAAGTAGCCTTACTGCAGCCCTGGGAATAGAACTAGGAACACCTCCAACCACCTCTGCTCCTTCCATCCTCGCCCATGCATGAACAGGACCTGTTCAGAGAAGCAGAAAAGAAACAGAGCTTGTGTTACTTGGAAAATGAGGAGCAAAGACTTCAGACAAGAACCAATGACTGAGAAATGTCACAGGGGTTTGGCTGCTGTAGCAGATAAGAATCCGTAAGGTTTGAGGATCACACGAAGGAAGAGAGCAGCAACAAAGGACTGTAGATTTGGCAGTGATTGTCCACATCTCCTATTTTCTATCTCCAGTCTCTCCTTTGATTCTAGCAATAAATCTTGTGCTCGTCTGTCTGGAGTAAAGGTGGGGAAAGATCTGTGTTTGCCAGTAGAATGGAGTTTTATGTTCCATCATCTCCCTGCTTGCCATTACTGTGCAGACTCCTCCACGGGAGTTAGTGACTATGGGGACAGGCAAATGTTGGTTGAGAAGTTTGGAGTATCTTTCATATTTTTCAGTAGTGCAGAAAATTTGAAAGTTAAAGACTGGCTACAAAAAACCTCACAGGATGAATTTGATAGTATTTTATATCAAAACCATGTACACATTGGATTGCCTGCATCTTGGTTATAATGAATATGTCAGAAGGGTAAATCTTCAAGTACCTTTCAACCATAATTCAGGATTGTATGTTTCTGTTAACAAAGTCGATTTGTTAGAACTACTTCATATTAGAACTACTTCAAACAATAGGATTTTCACTTTTCTGAATGATTAATGCATCAATTAGATTTCAGTATTATTTCTTCCCCCTTAATTGCTGTAGTCATATTTAAAGTTGCCCGTTTTAGTTGATGGCCAGGATCCTGAGCATCTTCTCTTGTAGCCTAAGCATTTAACCATTTCCCACCACCTTTTAGAGTGCTATGAAAAAGTTGTCATTGAATAAATTCTGTTGAAGATATGAATTGCTCTCTTTTCATATATTTCAGCATTCATATCCACATGATGCTTGTTTTAATTCAGTTTTACTTTTTTCTTTAAAGAAACAGCTATAAATTCATTCTATGATCTTTTCTTCTCCCTTTTCATGCTGCTGCTGACTCACTAGAGAGACACCCGATCACAAATGCTATTGATGGAAAGAACACTTGGTGGCAGAGTCCCAGTATTAAGAATGGAATAGAATACCATTATGTGACAATTACACTGGATTTACAGCAGGTATAGTGCCTCTTTCTTATCATTTTCCACTTTTGAAATTGTAACTTCCATTTCAATTTGTTTAGTTATTAGTGCTTGGGTGAAAGGATACTCTTTCTCATCACCCTAAATTATTTTCTTGATGTAATGAACAAAGGATCCTATTCATTTGGTGTGTTGTCATTTAAACGTATCTGGCATTTATTTCTAAAGCACATTCTAAAATGGATACGTATGAAGGGTGTAGAAATAAGTTAGGAGCTGACTCTGTTTTAGTTAATTGGAGTTAATGATGAAAATATGGATCAACAAAATTTTACATAAAGGAAATATAATAGTGCCATTTTTAACTTTTGAAATACTTCAGTGTTTCCCCTCTGCTGATGGTTTGTGCACTTAAAGGTCCTTGGATAACAAGGCTCTTGAGTAAATTGCTTCTTATTATTGAGAGTTGAGGAAGCTGTGACAGTTGATTCTCAAATTAAACTTGGGCCACTGAATGAGGTAACAAGCCCTGTAGTTATATAAAATTGATGTTGGAAGTTGTTAGGGTTTGTGTTGCGTAGGCCTGGGTGACTTCTATGTTTAATTTCTTTCTTCTTCCTGTTCACAATATTTCGGTCAGGATAAAGTTATTAATAAAGAATAACCATCACCCCAAATTATTTAGACTTGCAAATAGGATGGAATCTGGGAAAATATTTCCGTATTTTGTTGTAATTCCAAATACAAAGGCTAATTTAATAGGCTGAAAGCTGAAACTGGAGGGGTTGAACTAAGCTGACCTCTTTCATTCAGCCTGTTTTTCTTTCACTCTCTGGAACCAGCATAGGAAAGATCTTTTGCCTCTCCTCCCTGGACTAGTATGAGACAGAGCAGCAAGAGAGTTTGGGGGAAGTGCAGGGGGATGGTCAAGATGGGTAATGTCAATTACTATATACTGTAGAGGTCATAGGTTGCCACAGTGTGGGGAACCCCAGCCAGTGGGCTATATCGGCACCAGGCATTTCCCTAATGGATGCCCTTTGCCATCAACAGGAGTACACCTTCCTTCTTCTGGGGTCTGGGCCCATTTTTTCAAGGGCTGCACACATTCAAGAGCTGAAAATAGCTGGATGGGGAGCAAGCAAGCTAGTAGGGCTCACAGCAGACCCTCCTTCCATCCACCTGGGACTCCTCAGGAGCTGAGCAGCTGGATGGCAGCAGGGGCTCAGTGCTGCAGCTAAATTGCCAACTGGCGTGGATTTAGCTAAATTGCCAACTGGTATGGATTTATTTCTACCTATCCTAGTCTATAGCAGCTGAATGTGATCCCTGAGTTAATGACACTTCCAAGGACGTCTTAGAGCACTTTCAGAGAATGGCATGGCAAACTACCACCGTGATCAATCATGCTTTAGGTCAATTAATCCTGTGCATGTCTTCTCTTGGGATCCTAGCCTCAAAATGGACTTTATCCTTCTCCTGGTAACAACAACTTGGTTCTTTATTGGTCACAGCAGTTCTCCCTCATCATGTGATCATCAAAAGTCTGCCTTTCTGGTCAAGAGTAAGTCTGCTGTCCACTGACTCAGGTCATATCCTGAGTCAATAAATAGTGATGTTTTATTGCTCTGGTTTATTCTCCACTTATTCTTTTAGATTTAACATGGAGCAAGAGAATCAATTATTAATACAGTTTGCACAAATCATTTGTACTATTCTTTGAGCTCAGCCACAATATAATTTACCTGATATCAAACATAGCAGCATTTTTTTCCTTCTAATTTACAACTGGATGGATCAATCACAAGTTTTTACTAAATCATTTCTATCCAACTTGCCTATCATTATTAATACAGTAAGTCAAAGAGGTCCCCTGAAAGCTCACTTTTCAATGAAGCCATTTATATTTCCCTAAGTTTGCTTTGCATCCCCACTCATTTGTTCCCACACAGTATTTTAAGAATTCTGAGGATTTGTCTTCCTGTTTTCTCTCACTTCCATTTAGTTTAACAGCCTTAAGATGAGTGAATACTCCAAGACATCTTTTGTAGTTCAGTCATCATAACAAGAAACAGAATTCTGTTTTTAACCCAGGTCTACCTGACCCCAAGGTCTAGAATTCACCAGGTGGGACAGGTAGAGAGGACATGTGCTCAAGTGGTCCCTTCTTCTGGCATGATGTCCACCCATATCCTTATTTACTTCAGCCCTATCCAACTTTCTACACATCAACTTACTGTGTGTTTAACACAAAGGGAACACAAATAATCTATACAATGAAATAAATCCTTATTTCTATGTGATTCAAGATTTTAATTTATTCAATTGTTCAATGATGGAAAGAATGAAGAAGGTTTTATTGAAATTCCTCGAACAAAAAGAGGCTCAGACTTCTCCTTTGGCCTCAGCCTGTGGAATAACAAACTTTGGGACATGCTCATAGTACCTGTTCAGCTTTGAAGCAAAACTGCAGGAAGGCATATTTTAATGCGTTGGCTGAGAAAATGCGGACATCCTTATTATGTCACTTAGTTTTTACAGTAATCCTGTAAGGCAGCTAGTATTACTTTGTAACATATATTGAGATCACACTCACTTCTGAACAACCCAAGAGTGCCATGGAATCAGTTATGCTGATGTGTAGGCATCTCATTCATTTCAACAAATAATCTACTTCTCTTCTTGGTCTATCCCTCAAAACTAGAAATGCAAACAAGATGGCCTTACAGCTACAAGATCACACTCCACATGTTCTTGACCTAATATTTTATTCATTGCCCTTATACAAATGTATTTAGTGGGACAGGTTAACAACTTAAAATGGGAGTTATATTTTGTATAAAAGGTTGAATTAGTATTTCTATGTATATATTACTATATGTTTAGAATTAATGTGAATAGCACAGAAGAATTTTTCCTAAACTCTATAACCATTAATGTAATGGCTGCACCCTTCTGTAATAATAAAGTATGAAGTACGTTAAAGTATTTCATATATTCAGGTGTCTTTTTTTTCATTTAACTATATTAAGGGTGATCAAATTTTCAGTCTTGAGGGACGGTCATTCTTATTTCATGTCAAATTCTTCTGTCACACTCTTCTTACCAATTTATATTAAAAGCATCTGTGTTCAAGTAGGAGTTTTAGAAATTTCACAAATACATGGAAATTAAACAACATGCTCCTGAACAACCAATGAGTCAAAGAAGAAATTAAAATGGAAATTAAAAAATATCTTGAGAAAAACAAAAATGGACACATAACATACCAAAACTTATGGAATGCAGCAAAAGCAGTTCTAAGAGGGAAGTTTATAGCAATAAATATTTGCATCCAAAAAAAGAAAGATTTCAAATAAACAACCTAACATTATACCTCAAGGAAATAAAAAAGAGAACAAACTAGGCCTAAAGTTAGTAGAAGGAAAGAAGTAATAAAGATCAGAGAAGAAATAAATGACACAGAGACTTGAAAAATGATAGAAAAGATCAATGAAACTAACAGTTGGTTTTTTGAAAAGATAAACAAATCAACAAACATTTAGCTAGACTAACTAAGGAAAAAAGAGAGAAGACTCAAATAAGTAAAATCAGAAATGAAAGAAGTGACATTAAAACTAACACCACAGAAAATACAACAAATTATGAGACTGCTATGAACAATAATATGCCAACAAATTGGATAATCTACAAGAAATAGATAAACTCCTAGACACATACAACCTACCAAGACTAAATTATGAAGAAATAGAAAATCTGAACAAACCAATAAAGAGTAAGGAAGTTAAATCAGTAATCAAATGTATCCCATCAAGGAAAAGTGTCAAATCTGATAGTTTCACTTCTGAATTTTACTAAACACTTAAAGAAGAACTAATAGAAATTCTTCTTAAACTCTTCCAAATAAATTTTATGAAGTCAGCATTATCCTGATACAAAAGGCAGACAAGGGCAATATAAGAAAATAAAATTGTGGGCCAATATCTCTGATGAACATAGATGCAAAAATCCTCAACAAAAGCAAATTTAAAGGATCACTCACCATGATCGAGTGAGACATCCCTGTGATACAGTATGGTTTTACATATATAAATCAATAAATGTGATACACTATATTAACAGAATGAAGGACAAAAATTATATGATCATCTTAATATATGCAAAAAAGTTATTTGACAAAATTCAACATCCTTTTATTTTGGTATAGAAGGAATGTACCTCAACTCAATAAAGGTTTAATTTCTTTCTTCTTCCTGTTCACAATATTTCGGTCAGGATAAAGTTATTAATAAAGAATAACCATCACCCCAAATTATTTAGACTTGCAAATAGGATGGAATCTGGGAAAATATTTCCGTATTTTGTTGTAATTCCAAATACAAAGACAAACCCACAAGTAACTTAATGATGAACAGTTTAAACTTTTTCTCTAAGATCAGGAAAAAGAAAAGGAGGCCTGCTCTTGCCCCTTTTCAACATAGTACTGGAAGGCCTAGCCATAGAAATTAGATAAAAATAATTGGAAAGGAAGAAGGTACATTTTCTCTGTTTGCATATGACATGATCTTACATAGAAAAAACCCTACAGACTCCACCAAATTCTAATAAATTTATTAGATCTAATAAATTCAGTAAAGTTGCAGAATACAAAGTCAGCATGCAAAATCAGGAGTGTTTATATTTTATATATTAACAAACAACTATCCAAAAGAGAAATCAGGAAAATAATCCCATTCACAATTGCTACAAAAACAAAAAACAAACAAAAACAACTTAGGAATAAGTTTAACCAAGGAGGTCAAAGACCTGTACACAAAACTATAAAACACTGATAAAACAAATTGAAGAAGACACAGATAAATGGCTTTTTTGTGTTCATGGATTGAAAGAATTAATATTGTCAAAATGCCCATACTACTCAAAGTGATCTACAGAATGCAATGCTTGTCAAAATTCCAATGATGGTTGTCACAGAAAAAAACAAATCCTAAAATTTGTATGGAACTGCAATAGAACCATTATAGTCAAAGCAATCTTGATCAAAAAGAACAAAGCTGGAGGCATCACACTGCTTGACTTCTAAATGTACTACAAAGCTATAGTAATCAAAACAGCATGGTAGGTACTAGTATAAAAATGTACACATAGACCAATGAAACAGACTAGAGAACCCAGAAATAAATACATGCATTTATGGTCGATTGTTTTTTGACAAAGGTGTCCATAGCACACATTGGGAAAGGACAGTCTTTAAAAAGGTGTTGGGAAAACTGGATATCCACATGCAGAGGAGTGAAAATAGACCGTCTCACACCATATACAAAAATTGACTCATGAAAAATGAATTATATACTGAAACCATAAAACTACTAAAAGAAAACATAGGGGAAAAGCTCCAATCAGTCTGGGCAATGATTTTTTGGATATAACCTCAAAAGCATAGACAACAAAAGCAAAATAGACAAAGGAGATTACAAACTAAAAAGCTTCTGCATAGCCAAGGAAACAGCCAAGGCTGCTCTTCAAATCACTGAATATTTTTCTTGGTACTGTTCGAGTCACTGCTAAATTCATCAATTCAAATCTAACTACACATGAGATTAGAATCTACATGTTCAAAATATTATACACGAGTACACCTTGTTTAGTACTAACAGAACATAATTAATATCATAGTTTTTTACCTGCTTTAGTTGCTTTTTTTTAAAGATCATTGATTCTACGTCACAAACAGGATCAGTGGTTAGTTAGAAAATGTATTCTCCCTCTAAACGAATTTGTGCTGACTTTTTTAATCATTTGCTTCGGTGTTTATATTGTGCAGAACATTAGTCGTGATTGGCTTCTACTCATCTGCCCTTCAGTCTGCTCTCAATTTAGCAGTCACAACAATCTTATTAATGTAAAATCAGATCACATCAGTCCTTCCACTAAAACTGTCTAATGGATTTCCATCACCCTCAGTCGGAAAAACACAGTGATGCACATGGCCTTCAGGACTTTTTCCTCACCCCCTTTCATCTCTGGCCTCATCTACTGACCTCCTCTCCTCAGTTGCCCCCCACTGGCTGCCTCTCTGTGTCTTGAACATTCCCATCTGGCACCCTTCTGCCTCAGGGCCTCTGCAGCCATTTCTTATGCCTGAAATTATTTCCCCCCATCTCCACTTGGCCTGTTTCCTCACTTCCTTTGGGTTTCACTCAAGTGTCACCTTCTCAGCAAGGACATCCCTGATGAATCTATTTAAAATTGCAGCCCCCTCTCCACTTTCTAAACCATTTCTCTGGGGCTTTTTTCTCCATAAAATATATCACAATCTAACTTACTATGTATATTTTATGATTTATGTTGAATGTTGTTTATTTTCCCTTTCTGAATGCAAATTTAATGAGGGTGGAAGTATTTGTTGTTTTTTTCTTGCCACATTCTAAGCACTTAAAATAGTGCCGAGCATACGGGACATACTCAATAAATTTTTATTGAGTGAATAAATGATTGAAAGAATGGATAATGTAAAACATCAATCCATAATTTAAGAATCTTATAAAATTTGAGAATTAAACAAAGGATTAAATGATCTCATATGTTTCTTATAAAATACGCTGTACTTTTTTTTTTTAAATTTATGAAATTTCCTTTAAAACTCAGGTTGAATATTGTTGTCTTGGTCTGCTGCTGTAATAGAACACCAGAGACTGGGTGGCTTTTAAAAAGCAGAGATTTATTTCTCACAGTTCTGGAGGCTGGAAGTTCAAGATCAGATATTAGCAAATTCTGTGTCTGGTGAGGGACCGCTTCCTGGCTCGTAGATGGCTGTCTTCTTGCTGTATCCTCACATGGCAGAAGAGGCAGATGAGTCCTCTGGGGTCTGTTTTATAATGGCACTAATCCCATTTGTGAAGGTTCTACCCTCACAACTTATTCACCTCCCCAAATGCCCCACCTCCTAATACCATCACATTGGGTGTTAGGATTTCAACATATAAATTTTTAGGAGACACAAATATTAATTTTGTAGAAAGCCAGAAGTAAATTTTCTCATTAATCCTCTTTCTAAACATTTTCTAAACTTCAGTCATATTTGTTAGTCTCTGACTTTACTACATTTATAGCTTTATTTGGGAAAAAAGGTTTTAATTATTTTAACTCCTTTTGTAACAGAGAAATCTGGGACTGAAACTTTTTTTCCCTTGATGTTTTATTATTTCTTAGTGGGGAAAAAAGTAGGTGTAAAGGGCAGGGGTGTGTGTGTGTGGGGGGGGGGAACCATCATGATCCTTTTTAAACAAGAGTGTAAACATAGGTTATGAATTTTTGACTTAAAATGCTGATAAATGAAAATTCTAACAACCTCATGAAAATAGGATATGCAGATCCTATTTAAATAGAGTCAAGATGACTGCCCTAGAAAATGCTTCTTGAAGCCTGGAATAAATTAGAGGATTGTTTCTTTAAACACAAGAACAATAACACATAGAGAAGCGATCTGTTAAAAGTCTGTGGGAGAAGATCTGTTAAAATTTTTAAATCATACTAATTCTGTTATGGAATGTCTGAACAGAACTTCCTAAAATAGATGGAATACAGGCAATTTTCACAGCTGTCTGATGGCTTGAATGCATAAAACAACTGCACTTCATCATTTTGGTGGAATATTGTGTATTTCCCCATTTTATTCCTAGTGTTAAGTTTTTACTTGTAATAGATATTATAGTTATATGTTTTATATGTGTTTACACATATATCCAATATATAGTTATATACATACATATGAAATTTTTTTCTAGAAGCTGATTACAAGTTATGAGATAGTATGTATGTTTTAAATCATAGGTACAACATGTTTTCAATATTACTCTGAGTCTCTAAAATACAAAAATTGCAAAGAAGAAAAGAATGAGGCAAAGGAGAAAGGAAGAAGTGTAATTGTGCCCACGGTCCATTTTCCTGACATCATTTATCAGCTATTAGTTTATTTACATTAGGTGAATTTTCCACTTTATGCTTCTCAATTTTGTCATGTGTAAAATGAAGCTAATAGTGCCACTTCCTTATTAAGAGGATTATTATAAGAATAAAGTGATGTAATGTAGGCAAAAAGCCTAGCACATTGCTGCACATTAGTTGATACTCACTAAATATTAGTTCCTGGTCTTCTACACCGAAAATAATGCTGAGCCGAGAACAAATGGGCTAGAACTGTAATGAGAATAATGTAAAAAAGCAAAACAAAAGTTAGCATAAACTCTAAAAAAGTTTAATTACTGAACTACTTAAATGATGCCTACGTGTTTCATTTTATATATAACCTAAAATATTTTTTTTCCAATATTTTTCAGTATTTTATGAAAATTAATGCATACCGAGAGAAAGCCTAAAAGGTGTTGCTTGGGCATTGAAACTCTTTTATAACATCTTTTATGCTATTGTGTTGTTGTTATATCCTCCAGATTATGTGGATTTTTTTAATCAAGAAGTAACCTTATTCATTACTAGTATGCTCTTAAAAACTTTTTCTGACTAATTATTCTACTTATATAAGCCTCATTTCTTATAATTTACAGGTACCTTTTTCTTTTTATTATTTTCAACCTTTCTACCACTGTACATTTTGGATATGTTTCTTACAAACAGCATGTAGTTAAGTTTTCATGTTTTATCTAGTATGACAAGGTTTTTCTTTTAGTAAAATATGTATTTTCTACGTGTTTGTGTGTAGCTAACATTTTAATGAAGTGAGGCATGCACACAGAAGAGTTGACAAATAAATTAAAAGCATGATGAATAATCACTAAGTGAACCTACCCAAGTAATCACTAATGAGATCAAGTTAACCAGCAACTTCCCTCATGTCCTCTCCCAATCATTATCTCCCTTCTCCCCATAACAATAACCAATATTCTAATTTTGATTCACCAGTAAAGCCATTTGGCCCAGGAGCTTTTTCCGTGGAAAAGGTTTTAGTGACACATTCAGTAGCTATGATAAATATGGGACCCTTCAGAGTTTTCGTTTCTTATTTTGTCAGTTTAGTTGAGTGGGCCTTTCAAAAAATAAATCCATTCCCCCTACATTTTCAAGTACATTGGCATGAAGTTGTTAATGATATACCATTATTATCTTTTTAATGTATAAATGATCTGTAGCGATGCACCCTTTTCATTACAGGCATTGTTTGTGTGAGTATATATTTTTTCTTTACAGCTTTGGTAGGTTTTTATAATTTTATTAGTCTTTTCAAATAGCCAACTTTTCGCTTGGTTAATTTTTTCTATTGTGAGATTGCTAAATTGCATTAAATTCTTGTCTTATGTGTCATGTTATTTTACCTTCTTCTAATTATTTTGGATTTTAGCTTACCATTTTTTCCTAGCTTCTTGAAATAGATGCTTACATTCTTAAAATTTTAGTCTTCTTTTCTAATATATTTATTTAATACTACATATTTGTCTCTACAAATGGCTTTAGCTGCATTTTACACATTTGGTGTTACATATTTCATTGTCATTTAATTTAAAATATTTTCTAATATCTATTCTACTTTTTAATGTTACCTATGGCTATTTAGAAATTAAGTGTTTAATTTCCAAACCACTGTTTTTTTCCCTCATCTTTTCATCTTGTTATTTTTTTCTCACTTAATTCCACTGTGGTCAGTATATATTTAATTCTTTGAGACTCAATTTTTTAAGACTTGTTTTCATCCAGCATATGGTCAGTGACATTTTTGTACTTGTGAAGATTGTGGATTCTGTAGTTGTTGGCTGCAGTGTAACAAATATATCAGTGAGTTTGTACATGTTTTTGTTTAAATATATTGAGGCTATCTTATTAGGGACATACAAATTTAGGTTGGAGCTGTATTAACTCTTTTTAAAAACTATTGCTAGCAATGCTTTTATCCTCAAAGTTTACTTTTCTAGCTTCACTACCTTCTTTTTGTTAGTGTTTGCATGATATAGCTTTTTTCCATTCTGTTTGGTACCCTTATATTTAAGGTGTATCTTTTGTGAGTTTTATGTATTTGAATTGCTTATTTAACCAGCCTGACAATCATTGCCTTTAAGTTGAATACTTAATTCATTTAAAAGTAATTTTACAACTGATATTTGGGTTTAAATTCCCATATTAACATCTGTTTCCTATTTGTCTTATTTTTTATTAATTTTTTTCCTCATGACTTCACTTCTTTTGGATTATTAAAGTTTCCCCCCTATTTAATTATTCCATTTCTCCTCTTATTAGCTTGTGTTCTGTGAAGTCTTTCATTACTTGCCTTAATTACCATAAACATTGTACCATGCATCCTTCATTTATCAGAATTCCATAACATTTTACCTCAATACCATCCCCCCATCATTTCATCCTATAGTTCTCATGTGTTTAATTCTATGTACATATTAAACTTCATGGGAAGTAATTGTTACCATAATAAACAGGCAGTATTCATTTAAACATGTTTAACTTTTTTCTGATGCTCTTTGTTTATTCTCTCATTAGTATACTTCCATCTGAAGTTATGTCTCTTCTGCATTTTTTAAGTGAGGTATGCTTTGTATTTCCCCATTTTTATTTACTTGTGTTTTTTTAAAGCTTGTCAAAGTTTGGACTCACTTTGTGTGATTAATTTATTTTTAAATGACCATTTTTATTGAAAAGCTTTTTTTTAAAGCTTATTTTCCATTGAATAAGAATTCCACTATAGAATTCTTGGTTGGAAGTTATTCCACCCACCCACGCACCACCCCCAGAACTTTACTGACATCCCACCGTTATTGCCCAGCTTTCATAATTTCTGTTGTGAAGTCAGTGTAGAATCTTACTGGTGCTCTTTTGAAAGCAAGGTGTCATTTTCCTTTGTCTCCTTTGAAGGTCTTTTTTTTTTGCATTTGATTCTCAGGGCTTTACCACAATGTGCCTAGGAGTGATTTTATTCATATAAATGCCACTTGGGATTCAAAAGCTTCTGAATTCTGTGCATTGACGTCTTTTACCAGTCTTGGAAAATTCCCAGCCAATTACACATATGAGTCTGTTAGACTTCACTGTGTTCAATACGTATTCAATGCCTTATTTTTCTCCTCCCTTGAGGTTTCTTAACTCTGTACATTTTCTGGTCACCTGTTTTTCAGTGTACAGATCCCTTTTTTTTTTTTTTTTTTCCTGCTGCAATTATCTATTACTCTGGGGTTGGTTGCCTATGAGGATAAAGATTTCTTCCTGTATTTGCAGGCTCTACTGGTGACTCTTCTATCAGTGTAGTTGAGTGAGCAGCAGATTGCCTGTAGAGTGGCCCTGGCTGCTACTGTGGTGGTGAACTGTCCTTATGGTGACAGTAGGTGTGGCAGTGGTTATATCACACCACCTTGGCTCCTTTTCTGGAATCTGTGTCCATAGACTGAGTCCCCAGTACCACAGGCCTCGGCTCACCTCCATGCATGCTGGCCCTATGGGCGCTTCCCTCCAGGGCTTAAGACTGACCCCTTGTGCCACATGGGTCTAGGCTCATACTGGCAGCTGTGGTGGCTGTGGGCGCTTCCTTCCTGGGGCCTAAGACGGATCCTGCTGGATTCAATCTTCTATTAAACACATTTACTAAATCTTTAATTTGAGCAATTTAATTTTTTAATTCTAGAATTTTCATTTGATACAGTTTAAAGAATAGATTCCAGATACCTTCTCCACGTGGTCATCTGGAATATAGGAGGGTATTTTAAAAAGTGGAAAAATAGAATTGAAAGATAACGCAAATCTTTCCACGAACTTTTGAAGTACACTTGTATTAATAACAGTTAATTTTAACTGTATGTCTGATAACTATACTAACTGAAACACCTGTGAGTCAGTTTCTACTGTCTTTTTCCTTATTGTTGCTTTACCGATTCATGACAATGTTGGTAATTTTTGATCAAATAATATACATTGTGTCTAAAAATTTATAAAGATTCTTAATGATGTTATTTTTCTCTTGAAAATATTTATTTTTATTCTCTCAAAAGTTGAGTAGGGACAATTGCCTTGATTCAATCAGCAATTTAGATGTTTTGTGGCTTGGTCAGGGGTTCTTATGGCCGTTTCTGGCTTGTCCTTATTTCTAGGGGTAGACTTTCAGGGAACCAGCTGAAAGTCTCATTTGTTTACCAGAGCCTTTCCTCCTTGACCCTGAACTCCAAATTTTGTTTTTCTTGCTCTGTGAGATTTCCCAAAGATCTGCTTAGCTTTTCACTTCTTATGAGTTAATTTTTTCATGGTGTTTATCTTCTGGCCCCTTCACCATTTAGAATTTGGCAAGTTTCTTGAAGGCAAAAGCTGAGAAGAATGTAGGTCTCATTTCTTTATGGATTATGGCCACTTAAATCCTACCTGACTTTGTAGCACTGACCTCCAATGTTTATCTTTTCATCATTTGAGATTGCTGAACACTCTGCTATAGACATAGCTTTCTCTATGACTGCCTAGCCACCTGTCACCAAATCAATGAATATCCTGAGAGGAAAATGGCCAGCTCACCTTGATCTGTTTCACTTTACTCAAGTCTGGCTGTCTTGGTTGCTCCCTAATGCCTTCAAACTGAGGTTTTTAGTATTTTATTCAGTTTTTATGGCTGTTGTCTTTGAGGGAAAATGGAAAGAGAGAAATATATTTATTCTATTTGTGGTTTTAAAAACAAAAATCAGAATATATTATCTGATAAAAAAATTTTCTGTACATGTGAACATTCTGAATTATTGCTTTGCTATTGAAATATACTAATTATTGGGATATTTTGACGGATTATGATGAAAGCAAGAAAGAATATTTAAAATTGGGATCATCCTGGAAAACCTGGGATGCATGAAATTGTCATTGAAAGTAGGTGTAAACAAGTAGGTACTATTCTCGGTAGTAAGTGCCAGACCCCTTATGATATCTGCCCTGAATAATGTGTAAAGAAAAGCAATTAACAATAACACATTTAAAAAATATTGATTGAGCAACTACTAGTTTGAAGGCACTGTTCTAAGTCTGAAGTTCTGGCCATAAAGGAGACAGAAGTCCTTTCTTTCTAAGATTTTACATTGTATAGAGGGAAGGCATGGGGAGAGGGAAGGGACACAAACAATTAAGTAAATGATTTGAATAGTGAAAGTGCCATGAAAAATACAAAATGGGGTAATGCAATAGAGTGATGGAAGGGCTAATTTATTTGTATGTTGTGTCTATGCATTTTTTTTTCCTTTTTATCTTTTTTTACTGACCGGTAATGGGATCTCAACCCTCGGTGTCGCGCCCATACCGGGGACCGGCAACGGGATCGCAACCCTCAGTGTTGCGCCCGCACCGCGCTCAGCCAGTGAGCAGGAACCAGTCTCCACATGGGATCCGAACCCTCGGTGGGAGCACCGCCACGCTCCCAAGCGGCGCACTCTCCAGTGCGCCACCGGGCCGGCCCAGTGTCTATGCATTTTTGAGGAAGTGATATTTGAACTGAGAATTGAATAATTGAACATGCCAGTGATAGAAAAAGCTGGATAAATTTTATATCAGCAGGAGCAAACTCGGTGTGCAGAGGAATGGAAAGAAAGCCAATGTGGCTGGAACACTGTGATCAAGAGCAAAGGTGGTATGAGATGTCAGGGAGGTATCTAGGTCTTCTTAGCTCCTGTTGGAAGTAGTCATTCATGATAAGAAATTTAGATTTAGTTCTGAACATAATCCCAAACTATGGTAGGATTTAAGCAAGGAGTAACATGATTTCCTTTATTTTGCTAGGAATATCACTCTAACTGCTAACTAGAGAGTGAATGTAGTAAGACAAGAGGGAAAACTAGGTGGCAATTAGGAAACCATTGTAACATTCTGGCAAAGAGATGATAGTGGCTTGGAATAGGATGGTAGTAGCAGAGAAAAACAAAAGCGGTAGGTTGGGATTTACTTTGGATATTGATATAACTAAATATTATAGTAGAATGAATAGGAAGAGTAAGGCAAAACTGTTGACTCCTGGGATGTTGGCCTGCAGAAATTTTAATTTACTGAGATGGTATAGACTGAAGGAGGAGCAGATTAGACATGATGGGTGGTAATTAAGAGCTCTGTTTTAACATTTATGGTTGAAATACATATTCATCATCTGAGTAGATATATTAAAGAGACAATTGGAGTTTAGGGGAGAGACTAGAAGTAGTGACATGAATTTGGATATTACTGGCAAGGAGATTGTATTTAACACTAACACCCTGTTTAAGATCACCTAGAAAGTACAGAGTTAAAAGAAGGGACTAGAATTGAATCCTAGGTACTTCAAATTTAGAGGTGATAAGATAAAATATATCAAGAAAGAGGGAGTGGTCAGTTGTGACAATGCAACTGTGAGAGGGATGAGTTAAACCACTCAGGCTCTGGAAATATAAAAACGTAGGGGGAAAACACTACATTTCAATGTGTAACAATATTGTTTTATTAGAGAATTCTGAATAAAAGGTGAATGGCTTGAAACACTTTGATTGAATTTGGAAGCTTTCACCATAGCAACACCTACCAGTGTTCAGTTTATTTATTTAAATACCCAAATGTTGATTGTGTAATTTTTCACTTAGGGTAATAGCCAATAAAATTGTGCAGAACAAAATAGAGGTAGTAGATAATAGTGTCTTCTACTTATTAGCCAGATTGTATCTACATATTAAAAGTAATAAAGTCTCTGGTCAAAATATCTGACTTTTGTTTGTTTTTACAAATATTTTAAAATATTTGTGGTTTTACAGCCAAGTTTGCTGTATGAAGGTCATGGTAGATTCATCTCAAATTAGCTGAAATGATAAACACAACTAAAAGAAAAATTGGCCTTGTAATATAGAACAACCTAGGAAATTAGTCCAAAACACTAACAAGCAGTTGCCTCAGAGCATTGAGTTATTAGGATTATCTAATACAATAAGTCAGGTTCAAGTTAGAAGCAAAGATGAATAATCTTCAAAATAAAGAGTAAATAGTTAATTTAGCAGTCTGTCTTCATAGTATTTACTATTTCCATAACATTTTACAGTAGTGGGCTGGGACACATGATTTTCTCAGTAATCATTACTGAAATAGAATTTCAATTTTTGCTTCATCATCATCCTCACTGCTGCTCCCCTTAGTTAATTCATTCCAGATGATAAGCTTTTCCACCCATCAATGTGAAGGATAATTTACTTAATGATTCTGGAAATATGGGAATGCTTATAAGATAAAATACAAAAATTAAGAAATGGAGTAAGAAAGTGAAAAGATATTTCTCCACTGACTTTAGAATATAGTCAAGAAAAACTAGTGGCAAAATAGACTTAATTTATAAGTTAATCATACATTTTATGATAGTACACAAAACAGATTTTGTAGCAATTTTTTTATGCATAGATAACATTCTGATATCATGATTAACATGCCTCCATCACCCATATTGGATTTCAAGTGGCCCTGCTACCATTTTGTATATGTATCTAGATAAATATGGGTATGCACTATGACACAGAAGAGAGGACATGGAGATATTGTATTATTATGTTTGGTTATGTGATGTATAGTGCTGTATAGTACCTTATTTATCTTTCTTTTAAGAGAACTTCTTAGCGTTTCTGAATCCATCATTGAAACAGATCCCACTTACATTACCTTTTGATATATTAGAAAGATTCTTTTTCTGAAAGCTGTCGTTTCTTTTAATGTCATTACATAAACTGACAATCAATTACAATATTTCTCACTTTCTTTAAAAATAAATCAGGGCTAGGATAGGGGATGGAGGGTTGAATAGGCACAGCGCAAGAATTTTTAGGCCAGTAAAAATACTCTGTGTGATACTACAGTGGTGGATATGTGTCATACATTTGCTCAAACCCATAGAAGGTACAACACCAAGAGTGAACCCTAATGTAAACTATGGACTTTGGGTGATATCATATGTCAATGTAGGTTCATCAATTGTAATAATTATACCACTCTGGTGGGCAGCGTTGATAATGGGGGAGGCTGTGCTTGCATGGGGGAAGGAGTTATATGGGAAATCTCTGTACCTTCCACTCAATTTTGCTGTGAGCTTAAAATTACATACCCCCCTACAAAAATAAAGTCTTTTTTTTAAAAAAAAGTAAAACCTATGTTCCTCAGTAATTCTTTATTAAAGATTATCCTTTTCTTCTCAACTCATGTGGTGTTTAGCTCTTTTGACCACATTTGCAATTATGGTCAGTCTCTCAGAATATGCTATGGCTCATTTTTTTAAAAATTGTGTTAAAATACACATGTATTAGGCTGTTTCTGTTAGTTATAACAAATACATGGAATGGGGTATTTTATAAAGAAAACGACATTTATTGCTTACAGTTTCAGGGGCCAGGAAGTCCAAAGTCCAGAGAACACATGTGGTGAGAATCTTCTTTGGTGGTGGCATTACAGCAATGCAGGGGTCTCACATGGCAGAAAATAGTGGAGCAGAGAGAGAGAGATAGCTTCTTGTGCACTCTCCTTATAAAGCACTCAAAACCATGCCCACGACCACCATTAAACCAACTTAATCATCTCTTCAAGGACCTACCTTTCAATTACTGTAATGAGATTTCCCACCCTCAACAGTTACAATGGGGATTAAGTTTTGGGGGACATTCAACCCCAAGCAACACATAACATAGAATTTATGATTTTAACTATTTTTAAATATAGAGTTCAATGGCTTAAATATATTTACATGGTTGTGTTACCATCACCACCATTCAGCTGCAGAGAACACTTTTCATCTTGCAAAACTTGAAATGCTGTACTCATTAAATAGTAAACTTCTGCCATCCCCCCAGCCACTGGCAACCATTATTTTACCTTCTCTCTCTATGAATTTGACTACTTTACTTACCTCGTATAAGTGGAATCATACAGTACCTGTCCTTTTGTGACTGGCTTATTTCACTTAGTATAATGCCTCTGAGGTTCTTCCTTGTTAAAAATATGTCATAATTTCCTTCCTTTTTAAATGTGCTAAATAAAAATATGTGTGTGTTTATCACATTTTGTTTGTCCATTTATTGATCTACGGACACTTGAGTTACTTCCGCATTTTGACTATTGCAAATAATGCTATGAACGTGGGAGTATAAATATGTGTTTGAGTCTCTGCTTTCATTTTTTTTTTTTTTTTTTTTGGTTATATAACTAGAGATGGAAATTGCTGGATCATATGGTAGTTCTAATTCTAATTTTTTGAGAAACCACCATGCTATTTTCTATATTGGCAACACCATTTTACATTCCCACCAATAGTGCACAAGTATTCCAACTTCTATACACCCTTATCAACACTTGTTATTTTCTGTTTTTTGTTTTTTTGATAGTTACCATTCTAATGGGTTTGAAGGATAATGTTTTATGTTTTCAGTCATAGTTTTCAGAGACTTCTAGAGATAATTTTGGCATGTTCTGAGAGATGTATGATAACCTTTGAACCATATGCTATGTGAAAGAATAGCAGTGAAGAGTGCTCACATAAAATTTGAGAATCTTGAAACGTGACAGATACAAAATTTCATTAAAGGAAATTAAATCCCTGACAATTTCACTCAGCTTGCAGAAATATGGCATCAATGAAAAGCCTGTGAAAAGTCAAAAAGAGTCAGTTAGTAAATGAACTATTTTATTATTTGTATAAATTATAGTTTTTATAATACAAATAATTTATAAATAAAAATATAATATATGAGTACTCATGTCTGGAATTATAAAAGAGGCATTTTTGTTTCTAGGGAGTTACTACTGGCACTTTCGGAAAACCTATTTTGTCCTAGACACTGGAAAAATGTTTTACCTGAATCATCTTATGGAATTTTTTCAATTCTGTAAGAAAGATACCAACTACAGATGAGATGAGATCATTTTGCATCAGGGAGATTAAGCAACTTGCTCAAAATGTCACAGTTGGAAAGCAATAGAGCAAGAATCCAAACCCAGTTTCCTCTGATTTCAGACTGTTCTCTATACTACAAATAGACATTTATACAACTTAATTCTTTAAATTAGTGCAGGACAATTGGATTAAAAAACCCAAACCTTAGAGTAATTAAGATCATCAGAGCTTCTCTGCTGTATACATGGCTGTACTTGCCTGTAATAGTGATAATATCATTAAAAAAGGACTAAATACAAAATAATTAAAATTTAAAACTGTAACTCTAAGTAAAACTTAGGATTTACCCCAAATTTTATTAACCTCTAACATATATGTATAGATATAATTTGAAATATTGAGTTGACATAAATGTCTGTATGTGTTCTTGATCTTCTCAAAATGTTTTGGAGAAAGTTATTGCGTTATTAAGTGCTGCTCATTTGTCAATTTAAGTACAGTACTCTTTGTTTAAGGAATCACGCAAAATTTGTGAGTCTTTGATAAGAATTCTTTGGGCAATTTCAACTGCAATAGACTAAACATTGTGCTAGACGATTTGAGAAATATTATTGATCCAGTTCTGTCAAAATTGCTTTCAGAAGTTTAAATCCTTTTGTCTTCATTTTTAGTGTGATTCACTGATTTTCCTAAGGAAGGGCATTTAACTTCTATCCAGTAATTACAATGAAAGTCTACCTGAATGTTTACATATCAACATAGCATTTAAAGTTCTTATTATATGTAGACATTAAATAGAATTCCATACTCTACATTTTACAAAAGAAGCATTGCTGAAGACATAGAAAATAATGATAGTTTTTAAACACAATAAATTACATTTTTAAATCATTATTAAATGTGGAAAATGAAAGTGCTAAAGCAATTTGCTAGAAAAAACTGGTTCATCATAAACTTGTTTAATCTATATGTCAAATAGCTGGGTTTTTAAGTCATATGTCACAATCAAAATGTTCCTAAAAACATATTGAGAACTTTAACAAAACAATATCTTATAGTTGAAATTGGTACAGGACAATTAGATTAAAAACCATTAGAAGTAGTATATTATGCTATTTAGATGTAAAATCATGTAAGAGTTCTTGGTAATCGTTTTTTTGTATTTTCATTGCCTTTTCCGGCATCTATGTGAATACTGGTGACTGGCATATAGTAGGTGCCCAATTAAAACATGTTGATTGATAAGTATACTGCTTTGTGGAATCTTTCATCTCTGAGCTTTCCCCTCGGTGTTACTATGGTACTACTTTCTTAATTATATTCTCTCCCTCCTCTGTAATAATATTAGGTAAATTATTCCCTGCTCAGGAGTAGCATAAATTGCTAATCCAACCCCTCAGATTTAACTCAACATTTTAGTGATCTAAATATTTTAAACATTTGATAAGATAAAATGTGCTACTTCTCCAGTAGGAGCCCACTTTCAAGTTTCTAAAAGGACTCAGTTTCAATAAAATATACTTGTGTATTTCTCTACTGATTACATAATGTGGGCATTGTATTTAGGGAATGCATTTAAAGTAGATAATATTTTAAGTTGTAACAAAATAAAACTAAATTATTTACAGTCTTTTTCAATTTTGTCAGCTTCCTGAGAAAAAGTCTTATCTTTATAGTCTATTTGTATACTGACTATACTAAGACTAGCTTTAATTCTCTTGATTTTCATCAGCACTTCTAATTCCAAATATGTTAGTGAACTACATTTCTATATAAAAGTACATTCACCAAACATCTTTTTATCTCTTTAAAATCATTACATTTTACTATTTTTAGTATGGTTTAAAATTAATACTTTCAAATTTTATTCTTAAAACATTTAGTTTTTCTACTGGTACTTTCCAGTTGATTGTTTTTCCCATATACGTATTGAGATTTTTATCTAAGTTTCATAACAAGCATAGCTATATTTACACACATTTTTTTCTCATGAACTATCTTTTTGATACAAATTCTGCTTTTTGTTTTATAAAAAATAGTTAACAGCATCAATTTTGGGATTATTTCCTTCCAGTTCTTTTCTACACACACACACGCACACACACAAATAAATGGGCACACACAAACATGTGTGCATTTTAAATTGGCAGCATACTGTAGGTAAAGTTTTATATACTATTTTGTTATCTGGATATTATATTATAAACACCTTCCCCATGTAACTACATAATATTTGAAATTTTTTACTTATTTAAAAATTAAATTAAAACATATGATCTCATAGACTATATTCCTCCTTCCTCTTTCTTGGGGTTGTGTACTCCCTGAAATGCAAGAGTATGGTGAATGAGGCAGAGTAGCCGGCACAATGTCAGGAAACACCATTGACTTTCAGGTGCCTGACAATATCATGGGAGCCAGCAATATGACCCTTAAAACCAAGAAATACATTTCTATCAATAATTAAATTAAAAATATGTATTCTACTTTGCATTTACAGTATCCTTGTTTTATTCTCTATTCATTACAATAATAAAAACAAACAAAAACCAATGCCAAACCAAATGATTATGGGCAGATAAGTTGTAATGATAGATGGGAGTGAAAAGCCAGGTAGACTTTAGTGCCAATTAGATTTTTACCCACTAATCAAATTTCTCTCTATCTCTCCCTCTATTTCCAGTTTAAAGTTCCAAAATAGATGTAGATTCTCTTGCCAGCTTGATATCCAATGTTTTTCCCCTCTTATGATTAAATAAAAAGTACAATTTAGATTCTATGTATCAATTAGGAAATGGGTGAAAGTATTATAATAACTAATATTTAATGAGGCTTAATATGGGCCAAACACTGCTCTAGCCATTTCATGTGTAAAAGGGTACTTTAAAAAAGTTTGTGGAAAAATAGAATTGAAAGATAATATAAATCTTTCTATGAACTTTTTGAAGTGCTCTCACATTATGTATTGTAATCCTTACAACTTTGTGAAGGAAGTATATTATTTCCATTGTTCAGATGGAAAAAATAATGAGGCACAGAAAGTTTAAGGAACTTGCCCAAATGGCAGAGCCCATTTAACAATACACTGACTCTGTCTGTTAACCAGCAATTCCACTAGAACAGCTAATAGAGCATCACAAACTTTACAGCTCAGAACAGAAGTCTTGATTTCCTTCCTCAAAACATGCACTTGTCTAAGTAAACAGCACCTTTTTAATCCAGTTGTTCAAGCAGGAACGGTTCAACACATGCAAGTCAAAAAGTGTGATACATCACATCAACAAAATCAAAGAAAAAAACCATATGATTATCTCAATAGATGCAGAAAAAGCATTTGACAAAATTCAACATTGCTTCATGACAGAGACTCTTGGCAATTTAGGTAAAGAAAGTATCTCAACACAATAAAAGCCACATACAACAAACCCACCACCAATATCATCCCCCAAACTTTCAGCTTTTCCCTTAAGAACAGGAACAAGACAAAAATGCCCACTTTCACCATTCCTATTTAACACAGTATTAAAAGTACTAGCCAGAGCAATCAGGCAAGAAACAGAGAAAAAGGATATTCAGACCGGAAAAGACAAAGTCAAATTTTCCCTGTTTGCAGATGACATGATCATAAATATATAGAAAAACCTAAAGACTCTAAAAAAAGAATTTAGAGCTGATAATTTCAGTAAAGTTGCAGGATACAAAACCAACAAGCAATAATCAGTGGTGTTTTAATACTCCAATAACAAACTAGCAGAAAAATGAATCAAGAAAGTAAGCCCATTTACAATAGTCACCAAAAACATAAAATACCTAGGAATCAATTTAGCCAAGGAGGTGAAAGATCTCTACAATGAAAACTACAAATCACTGCCGAAAGAAATTAAACAGGTCACAAAAAGATGAAAGACATTGTTCTTGAATTGGAAGAATTAACATTGTGAAAATGTCCATACTACCCAAAGCATTCTACAGATTCAATGCAATCCCCATCAAAATCCCAATGACATTCTTCACAAAAATAGAAAAAAAAAAAACCCTAACATTTGTATGGAACAACAGAAGATCTCAAATAGCCAAAGCAATCCTGAGCAAGCAAAATAAATTCTGAGGCATAACACTACCTGACTTCATTTTATACTACAAAGCTATTGTAACCAGAACAGCATGGTACTGGCACAAAAACAGATGCTTGGGCCAATGGAACAGAATAGAAAAACCCGGAGATCAATCCACATACTTACAGCTGACTGATCATTGACAAAGGCAGCAAGAACATACATTGGGGAAAAGACTGCCTCTTCAGTAAATGGTGCTGGGAAAACTTGACATACATATGTAGAAGAATGAAACTAGACCCATACCTCTTGCTGTATACCCAAATCAATTCAAAATGGTTTAAAGAATTAAATATAAGAGCTGAAACTATAAAACTTCTAAAAGGAGGAAACAGTTCAGGAAGTAGGCTTGTGCAAAAACTTTATGAATACTGTGCCAAAAGCACAGGCAACAAAAGGAAAAATAAACCAATGGGATTATATCAAACTAAAAAGCTTCTGCACAGCAAAAGAAACAATTATCAAAGCAAAAATATAACCTACAGAATGGGAGAAAATATTTTCAAATGATGCATCTGACAAAGGATTAATATCCAGAATATACAAAGAGCTCAAACAACTTTACAGTAAAAAAACAAATAACTCTGCTAAAAAGTGGACAAAGGAGCCAAACAGACATTTCTCAAAGGAGAACATACAGATGGCCAACAGGTATATGAAAAAATGCTCAAAATTAGTAATCATCAGGGAAATGCAAATCAAAACCACAGTGAGATAGAATCTCACCTCAGTTAGACTGGCTACTATAAAAAAGACAGAATAACAAATGCTGGCGAGGATGTGGAGAAAGGGGAACCCTCCTTCACTCTTGGTGGGACTGTAAATTAGTATAACCATTACAGAGAACAGTATGGAGGTTCCTCAAACAACTACAGATAAACTACCGTGTGATCCAGCAATCCTACTACTGGGTATATATGCAGAGGAATGGAAATCATTATGTCAAAGGGATACCTGCACTCCCATGTTAATCACAGCTCTATTTACAATAGCCAAGAGTTGGAACCAACCTAAATGTCCATCACTGGATAAGTGGTTAAGGAAAATGTGGTATATATACACAATGGAATACTACCGTGCCATACAAAGTAATGAAATTCTGCCATTCACAGAAACATGGATGGACTTAGAGAAAATTATGTTAAGTGAAATAAGCCAAGCACGAAAAGAGAAATACTGCATGTCCTCACTCATAAGTGGGAGCTAAAAAATAAACAAATAAATAAAAAAAGAATGAATGAAAGATACAACAATCACAATAATCCATTGAACATTCAAAAGGAGAGAATGGAACTGAGACCACCAGAGGTGGGAAAGGGGGAGTGAGAGCGGGGTTAGTGAGAAATTAATAAAGGGACACAAAAAATGATTACATTATGTAATGATAAATATAGTAATTATCCTGATTGAGCATCACATATTGCACACAGATATTGATATTCAACACTGAACCCCATAGATATGTACAATCAATTATGTTCCAATAAAAATAAATAAGTAAATAAATAAAAACTGCAAAAAAAAAGAAGAAAAGAAAAACAAAAACCCTGGGAATAATCTTCTGTTATTCTTTTCCATTTATGCCTCTTATTCAGGTTCTGAAAATTCTACCAATAAAATAGATCCTGAATCCGACCACTTTTTTCCTGCATCTTACCACCCTAATCTAAGCCACCACCATATTTCTCACCAGGACTACTAGAACAGCCACATGACTAATCCCTCTGTTTCCACAACCCTTCTCCATAGCCCACTCACCAAACAGCGGACAGAGTAATCTTTTAAAAATATACATTAGGTCTCATTATTCTTCTGCTCGAAATCCTCCAGTGGCATCCCAGTATAGGCAGACTGAAACCCACACCCCTTACCACATCCTGTATAGCTTACTTGACCTGGCCCCTGTGTGCTTCTCCATCATAACCGAACACAATCTTTTGCTCCTATCTCATTCTAGCCACATTGGCTTTCTTGGATGAGCCAATTCCTGCATCAGGCTCTTTACACTTGCTGTTTCCTCTGCCTTAAATGGTCTTTTCCAAGATCTTGACTTGACTTCATCCCTCGAGTCACTAATGTCTCTGTTCAAATGTCACCTTGTCAGAAAATACTTCCCTGATCACGATCTATTATAGAAACTTCTACCTAAAATGTCATTACTTATTCATTTACCTTGTTTGTCATTGCAGTGGAATTCTGGCAAATGTTTAACAACTGGCTTTCCAGGGGATTTTTTAAAAAAGCTATGTTTTAAAGTGTTAACCAATTTCCATTGTGTAAATACTCCCATTTGGACTGATTTCAAGTTACCAATGACATAGGATGTCATTGGAACAAGGAGTTGAGAAGATATAAACACAACTGGCTTTTGAAAGTCGGTGCAAGCTGGCTCCACCACACCACTGGTGAAGTGCCTATTTCTCTAGAATATACAACCCTTGTGAGAGAGCAACTTTATCTTCACCACTGTATTTCAACACCTAGGTTAAAGGCTGGCACAATAAATAATGTGTTGTTCAGTAATATTTGTAAAATAAAGAATCAGTGAACTAATTAATATATTGCTCCATGGGTCTTTAAAATTAATATTAGAACATTAGAACCTGTAATAGGAATCTTGGAAAACAAAGGTGAAAATAATACCAGCCAAAGTGGATTTGACTGCAGGTACAACTGCCCTTTGCACCCTTCTTAATTGAGGAGTCACCCCAATCCCCATTTGAATGTTCTCTAAAAAGATTATTGAGAAAGTAGACATTTAATGTATCATGCTTATATTTAAATTTATATTTAAATAAGTTCATTAATGCAAAAATTGATCTGAAGTTAGTTCAGTATGTTGTGTACTCTAAGCATTTGAAGCATTTCTAAAATGTTCTTCATGTCAAGAATATCTGCAGTTCAAATCATGACCTTCTTTTGCTTTGTATTCTAATTTTAAAGTTTCTGACCTAGACACAAAAAGGTTAACTCAGGAGTTTTAATAGTCATACTGCTGTTTCTCACTTGTATCAGTGATGGTACTTCAGAGTGTACTATGCTGAAGAGGCAAACAATGAAAGAGTCCCCTCCACACAAAATGTATGTAAAGTCGGCTTTCAGCAAGTGGCTGTATTTACTACCTGCTGCTGATGGTCACTGTTTGCAATACCATTCTTATATTCACTACAGACAAAAAGCTTAGAGAAAGAAAAGTCAAGCCTCCATACGCCATACCTCTTATGAGGCTTTGCTAATAGCTGCAGTTATTTCATAACCATCCATTGTGTGTTTAGGTTTAACAGTCTTGGCTTCATAATGAAACACATCATTAAAGTTCTTTCATGGTGTCTCTGTTTACAATTATCCTTCCATATGTTGATGGTGGAACACATGGGTGTTCTGCTATAAGCCCTTTTTTGCTGTTTAGATGGACTCAGTTTATATGGTCAGATTTTACCATTGATGATCTTGCAGCTTTGCCATTTGATGTTAAGTAATTGTACTCGGACTGCTCAGGAAGCCCCGTGGATTACATTTTATGCAGTGAGTATCACAAATGAGGTAGAGCTTGATTCCATACTGGTGAAATACTACTTTTATTTCCCAAAGATATGTTGTTCTTTAAAATTTGTCTCTGAATGTTGTGACTAAATGTTGTATTGGGTGGTGATTTTAGAGTCAGAATTCAGTGAAACATTTTGTCTTACTTTAAATGTAAGTGTGTGGAGGGTTTTTCTAGGGTTACATAATTTAATCATGTGAAGGGATGATTTAATGCTCAGAGCAGGACACTTGGCACCGCAGAAAGTGCCCCCGAATTATTTGCTCTTTTTTGGAACAGTGACAATTATGACTTTTTGTGATATTCATAACCCATTGAATTGGAAAGATTTTAGCATTAGAAAATTGTTCTAATGTCACTTTTAAAGCTTTTTTTTTTTGCCCTCCAGCATGAGTCCTAGTTTGAGGAAACTAGACAGCCTTGATTTTCTCTAGCAGTGAGGTTAAAAAATAAATTTTTACTCTCACGCAACCAATTAGGCATATGTGGAGAGCCTTGGAAAGTCCACGAGCAGTCATTCTTGCAAGGAGCAAAACACTTGTTTGTGAAGACAGCAGTGAGAGAACAGAGTTCTCCGTGTTGTGTGTTCTGGGGATCCTTTTGGAGCTTCAGACATCCAGTTCTCACCCCTTCATAAATCATTTTTTACTTAACGTCACCGGTTAAATTATAATTTTATGAGTTCCTAACTCAAAAAGAAACAGGAGAAATCTAGGCAGAATACACAAAGCAAAGAATTTGCAAGGTGATTCTCGTAAGAATTTTATAACATATCCTCTTAAAACGGTAGTCTTTCAGAAATTCTCATTAACTTTTTGGCACTCAATCTTTAGAAAATATCTGTATAGTTACATGAGTGTCATCTCCTGTCTTTGTTTTTCAATCATAGCCAGAATGGCATCAGGGTCCGCAACCTTCTCATTTTTCATTTCATTTATACTCTTCACACTTCATTGGCAGGTGAAGTCACCTCTTTAAAATTTGGGGTAAAGACCAGCTTGACAAACTGTAGCAGAATGCTCTCCTTTGCAAATTTTCATTTCAGAGGGGGAGTATGTGATTTAGAAATATTTAAGGAGGTTATTTTGGTAGAATTTTCCCTCTGTCAGGAAGGGCGATGTCATCTGTACTTATTAATGCTGTGTTGTGGTTAGGTAAGTTCACCCATTAGGTTTGTAGAAATCATTTCAGATTTCTGAATCATCTCAGAGGTTGCGTTCTGTTTTTGACCACTCATTCAATGGAACTTAAAAGATAATTGGGCATTATAATGTATAAAGCATTAATAGACATTTATAGAATATTCTATAGTTTCTACCGCTAGCAACTTATAACAGCTTTAATGTCAAAATAAGGAAAAAAATTGCTTCATTACAAAGCAAAATGAGATTTTCTTCAGAGTTGTTCAGTTGTTAGCTTGAAATATAAAATGGGATGTGAGAAGGTGGTTAAGTTAGAAATTGAGATGTGGAAAATATTTGTATAAAGAAGTTAATTGAAATATTCATAGACATGAAAGTTATTACAAAAAAGCGAAAATAGACAAAACTGTGTTTATAAACTTGCTCTATAACCGATTGGTCATGTGAAGTAGAACAAGTTACCTAGTGTATTGATTTTCTATTGTTGCCATAACAGATTTCCACAAACTTAGTGGCTTAAAACAACACAAATTTATTATCTTAAAGTTTAATAAGCTAGAAGTCTGACATAAGTCTCACCGGGCTATAATCCAGTTGTGACTGGATTGCATTCCCTTCTGGAGGCTCTAGGAGACAATCTGTCTCCCTGATTTTTCCAGCATCTACAGGCCACCTTCATTCCTTGGCTTCTCCATCTTCAAAGCCAGCAACAGGTTGAGTCCTCCTCACAGTACATCAGACTGATCTCTTCTTTTGCCTCTCTCTTCTGCTTTTAAGGACCTTTGTGATTACATCGAGCCCACCTGGATAATCCAGGCGTGCCTTCCCATCTCAACGCCTTTAAATCATATCTGCAAAGTCCCCTTTTGTATATAAAGTAACATATTCACAGGTTACAACAATTAAGATATGGACATCTTTGAGGAGTCATTTTTTTCCCACTACACCTAGCCTCTCTCATTTCAATTTTCTAATCAGTTACTACCTATGTCTTAGAGTTCCTGTTAACAGAAACAAAATTCTGTATGATGAAGTGCCTGGCAAAAGATAGGCACTAAAAATGTTACTCTCCCAAAGGAAAAGATTATTAGGAAATAGAACTTTGGGACCACCTTTGTTTAGGAAACTCTACTCAGAAAGACCCACAGCAGGAGCACCCATGCAGGGCTCAGAGAGAAACGAAGGTTGGGGCTGTCTTCTGAACACAACTTCTGTCTCCGCTCCCTCTTCTTTTGTTGTTCACTTTCCATTTTAGGCACAGAGTTGTATTAGGACAATATTTTTCTTTTTTAAAAAAAAAATCCCTAAATTATAAATAAATATCACTTTTCCAAAGAGAAGGAGAGTTTCAGAGAGGGGGAGAACAGCATACTCAAAAGCTGTAGATACTTTGAAGATGACAATGGAAGAAAAGAATATTAATTTTTCAACCAGGTCACTGGTAACTCTTCTGAGGATGATTATAATATAGAGATGAGGTGGTGCATTGGCTGCAGGGGATGAAATAGAGAAGGGGTGATAAAGAAATAAGAAACAGAGGGTGCAGACTACTCTTAAGAAAGTCCCTGGAGAAGGACAAGGACAAGAAAGTAGGGCAATATATAAGCATGAAAATAGCTGATGCTATTTCATTTGTAATAGCTAAAATTGAGTATATGTTAAGTGACTCTGATCTGTTGAAAGAATTCATGAACCAAGATCAAAAAGTTTCATTCGGTCTTTGATTTGTTATTCTACACTGTTAACATTATATTTCGAACCCTTCTCATCATTTCACATCTTTGCTACTATTCTTCAAATGCTTTGAACTACAGTGGTTCATTCATGTCGGTAATGTCATAAATTAGAGAACAGGTAATTTCTTTTTGCCCTGGTAACTATAGAAGCACAAAAACAAAGGCAATGCTATGTATTTCTCCGGGGTGAATAATTTTTAGAAGGCAAGCTTTAAACTGCCACATTTCTGATTGCCTGTGATTCACAACAATATAGTGCTCTGTGATGGTTGCGTTGGAAGGACTGTCATGTTCTATGGGGGACTCAGCCTACCAGCTCTTTTACCAGTAGCTGGTGTGAAAGCCATGCTGTGCCAATGACTTACTCAGAGGAGGCCAGGTCAATCTTTTAAAACCATAGATGGTTTCAAATGAGAAGAGAATAGATGTCAAGGGCAGTGCTCAAGACAAGAAAGATACTCGCCTGGGTTTTCCCTGAAGCTAAGATTGTTAAAAATGATTGCAATTTAATGAAGCATTGATTACTAAATGCATTAATAAGCTGTAGGAGGACCTTATTCATTCCAGTTTAGATTCCATTTGCTCATGTTGCTAGTTTTCTGGATTGGGCTAAAATTTTGAGACCTTATCAGCCAACAATGCCCTTTCAAGTTGGTAATTAATTTGAGAGAATTATTAAAACATATTTCTTGAACTCAGAATGCAACGTGGTCACAGAAAGAAGCAGAGTCAACCATTTATCAAGATAATTAAGAAAATGCATTAAATGTTTGCTTTTAAGAGCCATCACTAAATTACCAGTAGTGGTAATATCATTATGTGAAAGGGAATTGTTTATTTATTAACAAACAAATAATAAATGAGATGTATTAGTAAGCTTTCTTATTCTGATTATAAAAATTTTCAAACACACACAACAGTATAGAGAAGAATATCATGGACCCACATGCACCCAACATCCATCTATAAGAATTAACTCATGGCCCCTCTTATATCAGTTCTCAACTTATTCACATCCTAATCTACCCCCTAGATTATTTGGAAGGAAATTCCGTATGTATCACTTTCTCCATAAATATTTCATTATGTATCTCTGAAGGATAAGACTCATTTGTAAACAAAACCATTGTCACACCTTAAAATTAATCTATTACTACTAATTCTTTAATATTAACAAGTAGCCAGTCAGTATTTAAATTTATCACACTGGTTTCCAACTTTTTCAGACAGTTGGTTGATTTCATCAGGATGCATGTGAAGTTACATACTGCATTTGCTTGATATATCTTTTGAATCTCTTTTAATCTATAACCTCATTATTTTTTATTTCCTTGCAATTTATTTTTTTGAAGAAACCACGTTGTTTGTCCAGTAGAAGTTCTCATATTCTGCATTTTGTTAATTGTTCTCCTGTAGTGCTGTTTATGTGTTCCTCTGCTACTGTCTTCCCTGAAAACTGAGAGCTTCCTTTAGAGACTAGCACTGATTCATGTTCTTTTCTTTGGCACTACCACTTTCTAGATGTGCTTCCATCACACTGCAGATAATGTCTGGGTGTATTTCTTTTGGGGATTTTAGTGTCCATTGATGAATATTAGTGGCCATAGACCCATCATTTCCATAGGAGCTCCTTCTTAGTAAAATGAAGCATACTGTGTACTATAGCAATTTATTCCAGGTTGCTTTTTTAAAATTCATTTAATGATATATCTCTCCATTTATTGCTTTTCCTCTTAGGCTTTTCTTGCTTGTTAAACTTCTTCCAAATCAACTTTGTAATCAACGTGTCCAGCTGTAAGGGGGAAAAAAAGCTAATATTTTTCATGAAAAAATGTAATTGCATTACATTTATATATTAACTTAGGGAGAGCTGAAAATTAACTCCTGTTATTTTTCAGAGCTAGAAGTTAAGGTTTGCTTTCTTGCAGAGATGGAGAAGTCCTTCAAATACTGTCTCTTGAAGAGTTAGGCATTGATTTAAACCCTTTTAGAAAACAATTTCAACAAATAATTGAAAATTTTCTCTTCAAAGGATTATCATTAGTCATCCGGTTAGATTACTGTTTCTTAGGAATTCTGGGGTGGTAGAGTAATTTATTTTCAAATGTATTAACTTCACATGAGTTTAATGTGAGTATTAAAAAAACCTGATTTAATTGGGGGCAGAGTGTTTCTGTTTCTCTTGCAACATGGGAGCCACTTACCCTGAGCACATTTGCTTACATGCAACTCCAGTAAGTTCGTTCTCAGCAATTGTAGTATACACTTGACAGGGACGGGAAAGACAGGGTCATAGAAGTGGGCTGCACATTATCATTGAGGGACAATTACAAATAATTCCAGTGTGTGAAGTTATTTTAAATGAATTTGCCAGAGGGCAGGAAGTATGGAGCTCCCCGCCTCCCCCCCACATTATTCTACGTTTATTGAATGAAGTAAGTGTAAATTTAAAGGGGACACAAAACTCACCTAGAAAACAATAATTGGACATATTTTCAGGTTATTTTTTAAAATTTTAAAGCATCATTTAAAAACTTTTATTGTTGGAGCTGGACTTAAACTTAAGACCAGTAATAGTATTTATTATCAGAATCTGTATGATTATCTCTTCTGAGAATTTTCAAGAGTATCGTGAGCATATATTTTCTGAGATTGCTTAGAAATTTTTGCTGACATATACATGGCCTGGATATACATGGCCTAGGTGAGCGTGAGGCTTTGAGTGGATCCTCTTTGTACATAGACTTTCGATGAATTCCTATATTCAGCCCACTTTTAACCTCTGCTTCCATCAAACCTGCCTCTTTGAGGTTCTAGGACTTCTGTCCAGATACAGCCGCTCTGAGTACTTTTGGTTATGATCTCTGCTCTCTTTCATCAGTGACTCTCACCGACCTTCCAGAAAAATGCTGAACTCCCCTCATCCTTTTCTCTTTGTTGTTATTAGTTTCTATTTTGTTCATTTTCTCTGTAGAGGTCACAAGTGGAAGAACTCTTAATTGCATGAACTATATCCATCAACTGAAACAGAAAGACGTGTGCATTTCTCTAAAGCTTCCCAGATTATTCCATTGGGTACTAAGTTTCAGATTTCATGATTTCTATGATCCTTTTCTGGTTCTGATATTGTATAACTCTTGGCACTTTATGAAAGCCAATATTCCTTTATGGATAAATAAGAGAATTTGACAAACTCACTGACGAAGGAATACAGATGATCTCTCAAAATATACTGGGCATCGCATGGCAGCATATGGAAATGTTAAAATTCATAACATGGGCAAGAGCATCTACTAGAATATCGCAGAGCCTCTGCAGAAATTAAGCAGTTTTGTTATGTGGACACCCATTTGCTATTTAAAATTCACACACAGCAATGTGGGGAAGGGGCAGAGCTAAACAGTGGGCAGAAACTAGATGGCTGCATGCTGTTCTCTTGAGAGAGTAGGAAAGAAGAAATGGAAGAGAGTAATTCAGGCCAAGTCCTATGAGAAGGATGAAGTGCCGTCTTCCACAGAGAGTAGTCTTCATTAATATTTTTATGGCTTTCATGGAAATCGGCCTATAGGAAACAGAGGTCCTATGGTCTTATTACATCATTAAGGAGTCATAATGCTCAAAAGTCTCAGTAAAATCTCTAAAACATAATACTCTTTAGTAGCATTTCCTAGATTTGTGATTCTTCTGGGAACAAAGAATCTGGGATAATGTGGATTCCTGAGAGGCATAGTGAAGGATATTTTTTAAAAATTTCAGATGCAGCAATATATGTGCTAGAAATTGATTCTGGTTTTCACACTTCCTGACATGATGAGCTAAGATATTCAGCTCCAGAGCAGTAGCTAGAGTGGCCAAAGCTCCTAGGTTGCTCACTTCAAGCTGTGAGAACTTCTTTTACCCCAGAGCTCTACAAATATCAATTTGTCTTAGTCACAATATGGAAAAGATGGGAGATCATTGCTCTATGTGATGATTGTTGTATGTTACCTATTCATTAAAGGATACTTCAGAAAGACCCTATTCTCCAGTTCCACACTAAATGAGATCAAGTTCTGAATACTCTTCCTATATAGAAGGAATACATGATTCAATGCTGCATTGTGAAGTAATTAAATGGTGTTTTGTTAGATGAACAATTTAAATGAGTAACAAATGGAATATGAAATAGTTCCCTTTGTTACAGTAACATTTCAAACATTTGGTACTATTTTAAAAGTTATTTCAGATTTTTTCTTTTCAGTCACCAAATTTGAAAAAAGTGTCCTCCAACAGAAAAACATGTAGGTATCATGCATTGATATATTAGACTCATTGAAACCTAGTAGTCACAGCATTTTAGTACTTGTAACAGGAGTGTTTGCTTTTTCTGTTGCACATCATTATTGCAACAGATTGAGATTTTATTCATCTGGAAATAAGTTATAATTACTGATTTTGAAGGGTCTTTGTACTGAAAACACAAGACACAGTTAATAAAAGTAGCATAGATAGCATTAGTTGTTCTAACACAGCAGTAGAATTTTGGAATACTTAGAAAATCATTGTTAAAATTTTCAGTTGTTCTTTGAAGCCTTCAAAGAATACTTCTACTATCCATTGTCTTTTTCAATAATGCTATTTAGCACATTTTAAAAAGTTTACTCAAAAACTACATGCCAACTAATTTAATCAAATTTGCATGGAATGTGAAAGAATCCACAGAAAATAAATGAAAGGAGAATATTGTTTTGAAATGGGACACTTCTAATGTTCTCTAAGGCAGTGACTGCTTTTCCATGTCACTTACTGCTGGTTGTTATATTGAATTATGGAAAGAATCTGTGGGATTTCTAGTAGAACTTTTTTTATGCATTATTTTCATCTATTATTTCAGAGCCAACACAGAAGCTCTTAGGCCATAAATCCATATTGTAAATCCAAGAAAACTTGGCCTCTCCCTATATTTGCTTGCTAAGCTACTTTCTAAGGAAAGTTCTTTATCTGTAACCTCAGTGTATACTTATTTTTCTTATTGAGTCCCTGTGATCTCTAATATGCTTTGTTACCTCTCTCTTTTTTTTTCCATCTTTTAAAAATATCTCTATGAGATTTGTTTTTTTCTGGAAGGAAAGATGCTAATTTGAAATATTTATATAGATCTCTTTTCCAAAGAATATGCAGTGTTTTTTATTCATTATTTTATTATCTCTTTCGTGATTGTGACTTTGGAAAAGAAACATAGGGTAAAAGAGTTTAAGTAGTTTTCTTAGTTCTCAGAGAAATAATGGGACAAACACCAAAGGAATGTATGCCTGCAAGTGACAAAATAGGATAGTGTTGACTGGGATTCAAGCTCAAACAAACAGGAAACACCAGTGTTAAATTAATAGCAGTAACATGGTAGCATGTTACAGCGATTTTGGTCATTCAACTAAATCTAATAAATATTGAATGCCCACCATTCCAAAGGAATTCTAATAAGGATTGTAGCATCTTTAAAGACGTAAAAGCTATAGGCCCTGCCCTCCAGGAGCCCGCAATTTAATTATTCATATTCTTTATCATTTTAAGACCTTGTCAGGAATACTGTGGGATTACCAGCAGTTAGGACCAGAGTATTTTGTATTTTATAGTTGAGAAAACTCTGTTTCTGCGTTCTAGAAGATTAATCAATTGGCACATTCATCAGTGAATTTCTTTTAAAAGAAGTTTCATGTGATGAATTGTTGAATATGAACTACCTAAAAGAAATAATTGCTTATGAATAACATCTAAAAAATGCATAAATAGTAAGTATTTTGGATAACAGTTGATGAAGTATATTCTATCTTACTCCAACTTTTCTCCTTTCTTTGATATTTATTTTTCCTTATTTTAAAAATAATTTTATCAAAAAGTTAGACATTTATGTTAACACTCATACAAACAATATAGCAGAATATGGGATGGAAACTAAAAGCCTCCTTCTTTCCTTGATTCCTCATTTTCCTGCCCCACAAGTAATGGCTTTCTTATGTTCATGTGTATCCTTACCCCAATGCCTAAGCTATTCAAGCATTGATATGCACATACATAGATATGTATGTCTATTTGCAATTATGCTCATATTGTTAAGTTTATATTTGTTAATATAAACTTATTAATATTTCCCACCTGCAGTGATACTAAAACACAATGGTCAAAGCCCAGACCAATCAGAATGGATGTCTTGGCTGTTCCTTGCTATGCTGGCATTAAACAGATGGTCTCAGAAAAAGGAGGCATTTGGGAGGTTGGGCAGCAGTGATTTGCTAACCTGGACAGAAGCATTTATTTCAATGTTTTTTGTTTTTGTTTTTGTCTTTTTCCGTGTCCGGCAACGGATTGCAACCCTCAGTGTCGCCCCCGTACCGGACCGGGACCGGCAACGGGATTGCAACCCTCGGTGTTGCTCCCGCGCCTCGCTCAGCCAGTGAGCGGGAACCGGTCTGTATGTGGGATCCGAACCCTCGGGCGGGAGCGCCACCGCGCTTCCCAAGCGGCGCACTATCCAGTGCGCCACCGGGCCAGCCTATTTCAATGTTTTAAACACCGAGTTTTTTCCACAAGTATGCCTAAAAGGCAAATAACAGCCCTACTTTCAATCATTTGATGGCTTGCGATTTCCCTCTCCCTACACACATGTGCCCACAGTCTAGTAAAGATCTGAAAGGACCAGCATCAGAGCCACCTGTATTGCTGCTTAAATACCAACTTTTCATATTTTCAAATTCAGTCCCTTAGACTATACTATAGATATTATACATGTAATCATGAAGGTCCCACATCAAAACTATGAAGCAGGTAATATTTATTTCTAGAACATTTCTTTCAAGATTCCCTCTGTAGCTCAGCAGGGCCTTTAATCCCGTTGTAATGGGCTTGTCATCCCAGTTGTGGCTGTCATCCCAATTGTGCACCATCAGTGACCCCAACCACTCAGAGGTTAGAGCTGTCAAGCTCCCTATATCTCTTAGCACTTACTAATCAAGAACATATCATATGCGTTATTGTTATTGAACTTTTCATATGTCTCATTTTTACAATATACTATCAATCCATCAGTGGTGGGACAGTAATTTAAACTAGTTTTTTAAATTTATCTTTCTACCCATCACATGGCACATAAATGTCATTCAATAATGCTTGTGCATTATTCTTTTGGACTTTGGATTGCAATTGTAAAGACACTATCATCAAACATCCAGAGTATTTCTGTTTTACTTCTTCAAATTCTATGCAGATTTGAAATGGAGGATTGCCACATTCATCACAATTGTCACTCTGTTGACTAAGAGAAATGATGTCTCTTTCTTTATTTCTCTTTTTTTTTTTTTACACGTTTACCTCTTGTATATGGAAGGTACAGAAACGCTTTATTTCATTCATTCCCGTTTCAGTCAGTTGTCTTCATATCACTGGAATTTCTTCTCCATTATTTTCTATTTGGAGATCTAGAGGAAATGACATCTATTGAGTATTTATTTGCCAAGTCCTTGACCAGATACTTTGCATACATTATCTCATTAACTCCAAACTATATCTCAGTGGTATGCTTATTATTGACCTTAATTCAAGGAAGAAAAGGAAGCTAAGAGTTGGAAAAGTAATCTTCCAAGGTTCACATAAATGCTGGAACCACAATTTGAACATGGGAATGTGCCTATGTGGTTTTTGTTGCACCTCACTCACTCCATCTAAATGGTGCTTTTTTTGAGGATCAAGTGATATAAATAATATGTTTTCTAAACTATCAAGCACTATTTACACATGGAATTTCTAACTCATATTTTATAGTCTCTAACACAGTAAGGTAAGTAAATTGGTATGCCATAAATGCTTCAGGTTGTAATGACTATAATGGAACTTTAAAAATTAAGCAAAATGATGCCAATGAGTTGTTAGAGAACAAAAATAGAGTCTCTACCCATTTCTTTTAAAGCCACATTGTCAAAATGAAACATCTCTTCTCAGCAAAAAGTTATTAAATACGAACATGTAATAATACAATTATTTCTTTTTTTTTTTTTTTTTTCTTTTGTCTTTTTCTGTGTCCGGCAACGGATCGCAACCCTCAGTGTTGCCCCTGCGCCTCGCTCAGCCAGTGAGCGGGAACCGGTCTGTATGTGGGATCCGAACCCTCGGGCGGGAGCGCCGCCGCGCTTCCCAAGCGGCGCACTATCCAGTGCGCCACCGGGCCGGCCCCATAATACAATTATTTCAAAGAACATAATAGGGTTATAGAGTGAAATCTGAAATGAAATCTATGGTAGCATTTACTTTGTATTTGACGTGAAATGATGAGAATAGTTTGGAATTCAAAATCACGTTGTTGCTGTTTTTCCTCTTCGCCAGGTGTTCCAGATTGCCTATGTGATTGTGAAAGCAGCTAACTCCCCTGGGATTGCAACCCTCGGTGTTGCTCCCGCGCCTCGCTCAGCCAGTGAGCGGGAACCGGTCTGTATGTGGGATCCGAACCCTCGGGCGGGAGCGCCGCCGCGCTTCCCAAGCGGCGCACTATCCAGTGCGCCACCGGGCCGGCCCCATAATACAATTATTTCAAAGAACATAATAGGGTTATAGAGTGAAATCTGAAATGAAATCTATGGTAGCATTTACTTTGTATTTGACGTGAAATGATGAGAATAGTTTGGAATTCAAAATCACGTTGTTGCTGTTTTTCCTCTTCGCCAGGTGTTCCAGATTGCCTATGTGATTGTGAAAGCAGCTAACTCCCCTCGGCCTGGAAACTGGATTTTGGAACGCTCTCTTGATGATGTTGAGTACAAGCCCTGGCAGTATCATGCTGTGACAGACACAGAGTGCCTCACCCTCTACAATATTTATCCCCGCACTGGACCCCCATCATATGCCAAAGATGATGAGGTCATCTGCACTTCATTTTATTCCAAGATACACCCCTTAGAAAATGGAGAGGTAAGATGAAAAAAACTCACCATTTAAGTTCATTTAAAGATGGCAAAATAGGCCTGTCAGAAAGACTTGAGTATATCTGTAATTAACGTCAGGGAGATTTTAAAATAGGATTTAGCAGAAGTACATTTAAATGAGTTATTAAATAAAAAAGAAAAACTCAAGGTGATTAGAATTTTAACTACCTTCATGTGTCTCCCACCGCTAATAAAGATCAGAGAAGAGGAAATAGGCTTATGTTGGAAAGTCAATGATTGATTTTACATATAAAGAGACTTTCTGGGTAAGGAGGATCGCTAATGATTAGACAGGATTGGAAACCTTAAAGGAAGCGTTACGTTTGTGTGTACTCTGGTCTGAAGATGGAGACAAAAGAAGTGAATTTGTGAATATCGTCCACATGAAGGATTCAAACAAAAAGGAATTCGGTCAGTCTTGGCATATTTTTCTGCTGTTACCACATAGGGCTACAGTGGGGCTTCTTCCCTTGGCCAGGCTTTGCTAAAATAGTAATGAACAGAAAATCTCAGGTTCCCAATTATTTGCAAGCTGGGTTATATGCTTAATTCAAATATGTTCCATTTCTCTGTAGTGTTTTTTATTCTGTGGTTAAGATTTTAGTTTCATTCATTAGTTCTAAGCCACAGAATCAAACCATGGCTTCCCTGTTACAAACTGTGTGCTCTCGATCTAGTTACTTAAATTCTCTGTGCCTCAGTTTTGTCTGCCATAAATTGGGAACAATAATGATAGTTCTTGTCTCATCTGATTGTCAAGAAGATTAAATGAATTATTAATTTAAAGTATTTGAACAGTGCTGACATGTACACTAAGTGCTCTATGAGCATTAACTATTTTTGTTATTGTCGCTGTTGTTATAATGATAATAATAATAATGATAATACCTACTACTACTATTATTACTATTACACAAATACCAAAACCTCGACTTTGTGACCCTCTTGGATTCTCTAATGCCTCTTTATTTTATTTTCCTAACCTATCTCCCTTTAGTATCTGTGGCCGACCTTCTACCTCCTTATGCATTGTCTTCGTTTATACTCATGTCTGACTTTCTCTCCTCACTAATCTGTACATCTGGAGCTAGTGTCATCTTTTATATTCACATTTTCAGAAAACCCATTTTCACATTCTGTCTTACCCACCCCAGCCAATCTAGGGTTATCTCTAAACACTTCTGGGGGAAAGTTAGGTTTTGACGTAAATCTACCAGACTCCCTTTTGGCACTGTTATTCCATGAGTGTACTGCAGTGCCTCACTAAATTACACATTCCATGTTCAAAAATACCAGTTTTGGGAAAAACATTCCAAATGGTGCTTTCAGCAGAGATCTCAACCTGCCAAATGACAAGGAGTCAAATGCAGCGAGTCAAACAGCTGTTCACCCTGCCTTGTGCCCAGAGACAGCCAATTCCTGGCCATTTCGGCCTGAGAATGTAGTAGCAGGGAATACAGAGAGAATATATTTGAGTTGAATTTTTTTTATTTGTATCCTGGAAACGCTGGTTTACCCAGGACTAATAATTATCTAGTATTTTAAAAACTATTCTTCATCTTTTAAAAAATGATCCAATTCAGAAACTAGTTGAGTAATATAAAATATACTTAGGTAGATATGTAACTTGCAAGTTACATGCAATTCCCCCAACCATGCCCTCCCTACATTAATGATACATCTCCATCCTTTAGACCATGTCAACCTATCAATGTGGAACAGATGTTTGTTTATTTGTTTGTTTCTTTAACTGGCTATATTGTTTTCACTCCTAGATAACATTCAGTAAAAACTACTCATTGAAGGTGATTACTAAGAACAACTAATTCAACTTTCTCTGAGACATGTTTGCTTATGTATATTTGTTTCAAAGGGAAGTGGATAAAGCAAAGAACAGAAAGTAATTCAGAATATCTGAAATAGAATGATAGGATTTAAGGATAAGAATTAAATTCAGACCTATTCTAGGCTATCTGTCCTTTTTATATAGCTTGCTTCATGGAATATGTTAATTTTTGAAATAAACAGACCCAGAGAAAGCACTTAGTATTCTCTAAGATTCCCAGCTCAACTGGTAATAGAGATAAGAATCTAGGTCCCCGGATTGCCAGGTCAATGTTTCTTTCATACTCTAGTAAAGACTAAAAGTTGATTTTAAAAAGTTGATAATTGCTAAAGTCAGAAATGGTTTAGAGGAACTATTAAGTTGCTGGATCCAGTATAAGCAGAAGGAGTGCTAATTCTGAGATATCATGATATAGGAAACCTTCATGGGATTAGAAGACCTGGGTTTAGTTCTGATTCTACTTTGTGAGACCATGGGCAGTTTAATTAATATCTCTGAGACTGAATTTCTTTAATAGATAAATTAGTTTAATACATAAATATTTCTAAGGCATCTTTGTATTGTAAAGTAATATAGTTTTGGATATCATATAACATTTGAAATATTCTAAAAGTTTTGGATGCTTGTCTCCAACATTTCCTAGACAAGTGACTGTGAAATAAATCTTAGTCTTACTCATTAACTTTTAGTTTTCAAATGGTGTACTTTTGGATAACCTCTGAAATAATAATTATTATTTATGCTCAAAACTTCTGAGAGAAATGACAAGTAAGAGAAGCAAACATATAAACCAGTGAATAAAACATGATAGTATAAATGCTACAACAGAAGTATGTGCAGAAAGTGGTAAATATCCCCCTGCGGTGGAAGGGGCCATGCTGAGAAGATAACTTCTCAGAATTCAAGGAAATCAGCAAGAACTCAGTGCCTCAAAAGTGTCAAGGCCAATATGCAAATTCATCTTAATGATGCCTATGTGATAAATTAGGTACATAACATAATTTACCTCCATTGCTGAAGAATGTTGTTATTAGGAATAGAATTCTAGGTTTGCAGTTATTCTGTTTTTGGCACATTTTATTGTTTTCTGGTTTACATTGTTTATGTAGAGAATGTAGCTATCTGATTACCATCCTCTGGGATGTCTTTTCTGTGATTTCTTTTAAAATTTCAATCTTTGTTTTTGCTTTTCAGTAGTTTTACTATGATGGTCCAGATCTGCATTGCCCAATACAATAGCCACTATCCATATGTGGTTGTTTAAATTAAAATTAATTCAAATTAAATTAAAATTGAGTTCCTCAGTTGCACTTGCCACATTTCAAGTCCTCAGTAACTATATGTGACTAGTGGCTACCACATTAAATTGTGCAGAATAGAACATTTTCATCATTCCACAGGGCTCTGTTGGGCAATGCTGCCCTCGGTGATACCTTTTTATTTTCTGAATTAGGATTCACTTGGTTTGATATATCTGCAGAGTGATGTCTTTCCTCCGTTCAGTAAACAGCTTTTACCTCTCCAAATATTGCTTCTTTCCCATTCTTTGTCCTTTATAAATTTCAATTAAAACTAATTTGGAACTTCTTACTGTATACACTGTGTATCCTACACTCTTCTGTAGTTTTCATCCTTTTGTCTTTCTGCATCTTCATTCTAGATATTTTCTTCTGGCTTACATCTACTTGACTAATTCTCTCCTCAGCTATGTATAATCTGCTTTTGAAACTATTCACAGAATTCTTGATTTAATTTATTATATTTTTCAGTTCCTAGAATTTCTATGGTTTATTTTCAAATAGAAGTTCAGAGTTTCTAGTTTTATATTGAAATTTTATATTTATATTAAAATTAAGTTTAATAATATACCTTATATTGAAATTTTCGATATTCTATTTTTTTATCTCCTTGAGCAGAAAATAACAGTTATTTAAGAAGTTTTGTTTGATAATTCTAAAATATGGCCTTTGTGGATATGTCTTATTATCTGTTTCATCAGCTAATTCTTTTTTATTCTGTCTTACATCTTCATATGCCTGGTTATCTTTGTATAATAGAAGTTATATTTGAAAAAGTATATGTAGATATAATTTGAGGGCTAGGCTATTATCTTTATCTTGTGAGGATTTTCTGATGCTTCTGCCAGGCAGTGGCAGTCTGGATCATCTTAATTCAATTTCAGGGATTCAAATTCCTGGGATACTCAGATGATTCAAAGCTGTGCTGTAACCCAATGACAGCTGCTTTAATTCCAGTTTACCCTCATTCCTAGGCTGCCTGTCTTTGGAGTCCAAGCCAACATGTGTGGGATATACCAAAGTACATACAAGTCCTAGAATCCAAATTTTGTCTTTCTAACATAGAAAGGCTGTCAAAAGTGCTGCTCAGTCTCTCAGCCATGTCTCTAGACAGGGTAGTGCCCACAGGACAAAAACTATCACAATATACCAGGCAGCTCGCTAGACATCTTTATTCTCCTTGATACTGAGAAGATTATTCTTTGTTTAGCCTCTTGATAGTTCTCAGATGCCTTTACACAGATATATTTGTATATTTTATCCAGTTTGTCTAGTTGGTCATTGAAAGTATTGGCCCTAATTATATAATCTACTATAAACAGAAGGAAAATTTCATATGCTTTTTAAAAACCCCTTTTTAAATTTTGGAATCATGTTAAATTTCCATAAATATAAAGAGTACAGAGAGGCCCCATATCCCCATCACCCAGCTACCCTAAGGATAATATCTTATGACCACAATGCACTTGTCAAAACTAAGAAGTTAACATTGGTACATTACTAGTAACTGAACCAGAAACTTTATTCAGGTTTCCTTAGTTTTACCATTAATGTCTTTTTTCTCTTCTGGGATCCAGTTCAGGATCTACGTTGCATTTAGTCATTGTGTCTCCCTGATCTGTGACAGTTTTAAAAGATATTTTTAACAGATATTTTGTAGAATAATACTGATTGGGTTTGCCTGATGTTTTCACATGATCAAACTAGGCTTTTGAGTTTTGAAGAAAAGTACGGTAGAGGACACAGCTTTCTCACTGTGTCACTCATTTATTTTTATATGTACATCTCTCCTGTGTATTTCCTTTTTATTGGTGTATAAGTCTTAATATACTTCTAGATAGATTTTTGTTTTAGACAGCAGTGTCTACATACTTACTATGATTAATAATGTATATTTTTGACTAAGTGTTGAATGATTATTTTCTTGCTGACCTTCAAAATATCCTTTAAATATAAACTTAAGTCAGAAATAAGAAAAATTAGAGTAGAGTATTTTTTTTTTTTTTTTTTTTTTTTTTTTGTTTTTTTCCGTGTCCGGCAACGGATCGCAACCCTCAGTGTCGCCCCCGTACCGGACCGGGACCGGCATCGGGATCGCAACCCTCGGCGTTGCTCCCACGCCTCGCTCAGCCAGTGAGCGGGAACCACTGAGCGAGCGGGAACCGGTCTGCATGTGGGATCCGAACCCTCGGTGGGAGCGCCGCCGCGCTTCCCAAGCGGCGCACTACAGCAGTGTGCCACCGGGCTGGCCCTAGAGTAGAGTATTTTTAAGGCCCACCCATGAAACAAGGCATTATGAAATAAACATGTCTCAATGGTAACGTGCTAATTAAACAGCAATGTTGATGTTTTAGTTCTAGAAGATTAATAGAAGATGATCTTTTGATGATTAATGCCAAATCTACTGAGTCTAGGGTTTATTACATTATTACTTGTCTAGAGAATTTTGGAAATATTTGCCAAAAGTTTTACAGCATTCTAAAATATTATATTTCAGGTGAAAAGTACATCATTTTATACCAGAAAGATAACTTAGGTAAATTCCTCATTGGTCTATTAATGGATATCCTGGCCCTTGACTTCAGCTTCTGTATCCAAACTTCAATGCTGGCCTCTGTCCATATCATCATTGGATACGTCTAGTCTCCTTCTGGCCTATTTAGTCTTAACTGCATCATCTCTGCTTGTTTCTTCAGCTTTGTCTGTTGCTCCAGCCACACCTACCGTTTTCCCTCCACAGTGTGGCTCATCCCCTCCCCTGCCTCCATTCCACATTGCCTTCAAAATCAAAAATCAACAAATGTTAATCAAGTGCATTTACTTCAGGACATATACCCAGTCCCCTAGATAACTAGATTCAACAACCACCCAGAAAGAGATTAGCCCTGCAATCTCGCATTCTGGACTTGCACGCAAAGGAAGAAGAGAAGCTCATTCTGAGCTATGAGATAATCATATGGTATCAAGTCTCAGGGTCTGGCAAAGCGGGGATAATGGAGGACAATGGGGGGATAATAATATGACCTTGTGTGTTGTTATCCAGCCTGTAAACAGAAGGAGGCTTTGAGCAAAAGCCTTAAAAGAATTTCATTTTAGAAGGGTAATTTTGAATCATCAATGCCAAGAGAAGACTCAGCAGGGACCCTGCATTGCCCTGCCTTGAGAGAATGATACTGAGCTCTCTAATAGGAGTTGCCAGGTGTGAAGCAACAGACTGCCAGGGGCCTCCATTACTTTGAAGCCAGCCACAAGGAAAAGCTCTGGTGGGAAGAGTGACAGACATGCCTCTCCAGCAGTGCCACAGGAGCCAACTCCATCAAGGGCTGCTGTCATAGCCCAAGTGCTGCCTCTGCCAAAAACTGTCGTTCCAGATGCTATTGAGAACTGCTAACAAGAACTGCCACTTGGAGGCACCACTGGGAACTTGGCTTTGCTTGGAAATCACCTAGGAGCATGTGAAAGATGGCTATTCCTGAGGCCAGAGCTTTTAATTCACTGGACTTGGAAGATGCTCAGGAAGCCCTATGTATATTTTAAACAGGTACTCCTGGTGATTCTGATGTCACTACTCCCAGCTTATTTTCAGATATTTCCAGTGTTCTCAAACCCTGGAGGAAAAGAAAATGGCACCAGTTATTTAGGAAAGCAGTATCAGTTATTTTAACTACTTCTAACTGAAGAAAGAGACTAACAATTTTCTGTAAGGAAAGGTGATAGGCTTTGGTGGACTGAATCTCTGGGCAGGTTTGTGTTGAATAAATAAACTGTGAGCTATGACTAGGTATTGATGGTTGAAGGGGTGGCTGCGAGAGGAATAACATTAATAATTGGGGGGATGGCTATAGAGATGGCACTGCTTTAGGGATCCTGGAATTAAAATTGTAATAAAGGTGTTCCTGTTATATGAGATTCTCCTCTATGACTGGGATTATTATCTTTAATTTCTTTGGATTGTCACTAGACTGCTAACTAAATATTCATGGTTACCATAGTGATTTGTCTTCAATTTCCTCATACAGAGACCTTCAAGTTATTGACATATGATTTCTTTCCCTTGTTACCACAACCCTTCCCACTCTCCTGGACTGCAACTCTATGGAACTCAAATTCACTTTGATTCTGCTTTTGAAAGATGGCAGGCTTATATAAGAATCCCTGGAGAAACCATCATTAATTCTTGAAGACTTTTTTTTTTTTTTGTAAACTGTATGTAGAGCTTTGATATTATTTTGTTTTCCTATGTGACAGAATTTTATATATACAGACAGAATATTTTTGTTCCTCTTTTCATCACCTGACATCATAGTGATCCTTAGAATTGCAAATACTAGAGAAGGAAGATGTAAAACCCGATACTGTGTTAAAAAATGTTTCAGAGATTCTCCTTTGATATAGGGTTAAGTGTGTAGCATTGTTTCATGTGTGATGTGTGAAAATGAGGGACTGGAAATGAGGGACTAGCCTTTATTGATTACTCTTGAGTTTCAAACTTCCTTTCTGTAAAAATAATTTCTGCAATGACCAAGATGGGGCCAGTCAGTAGCTGGAGCAATGACACAAAAGTGCCTCCTTACAATGAGTTTTTCATGGAGTCCTCTAAGAAATGAAATGTTTCAACTCCAGTTGCAATGCAAAGAGCACTTGAAATGTTTTGGAATTAACACACATAAAATACATAATTCATTTAAGGTATTTTATTATTTTATTTAACAATACATCTTTGTGATAAAATTAAGATTATATTCCTCTTTTCTTTCTGTTGATGAGTTTGTAGACTACCCTCCCCTCAAAAATTATGCCTAGAAAGTGTCAGCAAATCCTTGTTAAATTAATACAGTATTGTTGAAAAACAAAGATTATCCGAGAAACTGAGTGAGAATGGAATCTTGAGGCGATAATAACAATATTTAAGAGACCTGATTATCTCAGTGTTGTAGAATAGATCTATCAGGCTCTACTAAAATGGAACAGAAAAGTGAACTTCTGTTAAGCTAGGTGAGAAAACCCAGGGTTATGGTAGAATGTACAAAGGTATTGCACTCTGTCCTTTGGGGTCTTCACTAGATTTGGCTTTCAGATAGCTCTGCCAGTGATTAACAATGGAGCTTGGACAGATGAGTAAACTAATACATGTCCCGGACAGTTTCATGGCTGTGATGAAGATCAAATTAGGTTGTTTATAGCAATGTGTCCTTATAACCTAAATATGATAGCAAATTATCTACATTCCATAGCTAACCTTGGCTTAAACAACCCTAATTGTGGAATGACTGAGCTGGAATGAGAGTAGGAAGCATGGAAGAGACAGAGCCATGTGGTGTGGGGCCATCTGTGGCTGCAGCCATCTGTGGCTGAACAAGACTGAAAGAGTGAGCAAAGCAAAAAACTGGGAGCTTGCTGAAGTTTAAAGGGCTGGAAGGAACAAGTGAGGGTCTCAAGTGCTGAGGTGGGGTTAGTCCAGGGCCAGGAAGATATAATGATGATAATAATTAATGTTTATTGCACATTTGTTTTAAGGCAGGTGTTATTCTGAGAGTTTTACAAGTATAAGCTCATATTTATTAGTACCTGTCTATTTTACATCTGAGGAAAATGTGGTATGAGAGGGCAAATAACTTTCCCAGGGTTTCATAGCTAGTAATTTTTGGAGCGTGATTTGAACCAGTGCATCCTCAGAGGGCCAGAAAGCTACAAGACAAATGTTTTCTTCTTTGTCTGGGGTATGCAGAAAATCTGCTGAGCGCTGCTAGCCCTGGACTTCCCACCTCCTAGCAGGCCCTGCTGTCTCTCTGTGTGATGGTGCCCAGGCCTGGGTTTGGGCTGCTGCCTATTTTTTAGCTTATAGTTTTAGTCTTTTAATATTTTAGTTTAAAAACATTTTACCATTTCTTTTTTCTTTTTGATGTGTAAACTACTTTTTTATATCTAATATATTTTTAAACTTCACTTTAACTTTTATTTCCCTACACTTTTTATCTCTTTTTTGTTTGTTTGTTTGTTTGTTTTAATGATTTACAATTTCAGGTTTTAAGATTTTTATCTTGGAATATTTACATTTATCATATATATTTTTTTGTTCTTCATACTTAATTCTGGTAAATGATTTATATTTACTCATATTATTTAAAATATATATTTTATTTATTTTTTTGGAATCTTAGATGTTCCAATTGTGTCATATACTTGTCAGGATTTTTTTTTTTTTTTAATTTTTTAGATTTGGCTTTACTTCTCAAATAACTTTTTTTCTAATTTCATCAATTTTATCATAGCTTAAATTTTAAGGTATTTTGCATTATTTTTGATCATTTTACTTTTAGCTTATTTCATACTTTTGATGTTTAAATGTTATTCTGTATGTCTGGTATTTCGTTGTTTTTATTCACTGCTTTCATATGGCTAGTAGGAAATGTGACAATAAGGACTTCAATGAGAGTAAACTCCCATGAAGAGGGGGCTTGTATTCTTTTATACCCCAGCTCAGCTAATCAGTAGCCCTTTCAGCTGTTCTTAAAAGAGCTGCCCCCAAAACTTACATGGCTATAGGAGGGTCAAATTAGATTACTTATGGAAATGCCACCTTGTAACCTATATAATATGATAGTAAATTCTTCAGGTTCAATAGCAATCACTGTCATCTTGTAAGAAAATTTACAAAGGACCAAATAAGACTTCATATCATAAAGAGTCTTTACTCTAGCTTATACATCCAGTTGTGCTTCTCTTCCACACAAATATTGCAAAGATGGGCACACAGGCATTTAAATATGCTAGCACCTTATTGCAGGAAATCTGGGTAAAATAAGTTCTACTTATATTCATTCCAATTTATTATAGAAAAAGCATATAATAAAGTTTTCTGAACTGAGAATTATAAGCCGTTGTTAATAATTTGGGTCCCATTTCTAAAGTGTATTGAGATTATGAAACTATGAAGCAGGAACAATATTTGCTGTCTATAGAAAGAGGAAAAAAGCTATTACATGAATTAGGTATTGTAAGATGCCTTTAAAACCATCAAAACCTTTCTTGTGGAATATAAAATCGTCCTGTGCAAACATGCCATGATGGAATGGCAGGTCATGCTAGATTTGATGGGTCTTACCAGTTTTATTTCACATTACCGAAGTAGAGTCTGAGCCTTTCTCTTCAAATGTCAATCCCAAGCAAAGGAAGAGGATTAGTGGATTAACTATTGTTTTTGTTATCAATAACATCGGCCCTAGCCCCTTTGTCTATGGTGCTTTGCCAGTTACAAAGCACTTTGCCATATGCTCTTCCATCTGATCCTCACCAAAGCCTTGCAGACACTTGAAACCAAAATTTGTATTATTCTCATTTTACAGATGAAGGTTAAATAACTTGTTTGAGGTCATATAGTGGTAAATGTTCAACATTAATCTCTGATCCAAAGCTAGTCCAGATACTCTGATGGCAAATCTCATAATCATTCCCCTTCAAAAACTGGACCCTTAGGTCCAATCAGCTATCTTCTAAATGTGTATTTACCATTGGTCACAAGGGCTTGTGTGACACTGTGTAGATAATTAAGTACCATCCACCATCTCCACTGGGCAAAACCTGAGGGTGTGTCAGTTAATCAGTCTCACACAGGAAAGATAATGTACTATTATCTTTATTGCAGAAGTATACATAAAAATACAACAAAGGATCTTGAAGCTATTAAAATAACCTTCTGATCCTTAGGGAGACTATTTCAACACTAGAGCTATTATCAAAAGTCCTTCAGATGAGTAATCCCGGAGTGGAATGGTTATGATTACACTTTACAAGCAAACTTAAAAAGATATCAAGAGCTTCTTTACTAGCTCTCCTGCTAAGAAATGAAAACTGGAGAAAATCTACTGCAAAGCATTCTAGCCTGAGGATGTATACTATTTTATACCATAGCAGACTGGTTGGAGCCAAATATTTTCATTGGAAATACATAAATGAATAACTTTACTGAATTCTGCCACCTGGGAAGTACATTAGACATATTATTTAAATTCTAATCATGGGTAGCAAAAATCCTATAATACTCATTTATGACGACCCTGGCAAGATAACAAGTTGGACAATCGTATTTCCTTGTGTAACTTTGTTCTTTAGCTTCATTCAGTAATAGAAATTGTTTATTTTCTTATTCAACTGATAAGCGCCTTCTAAAACCAAACCTACTATTAGGTTGAGCCATATGAAATTGCCAATATTTGACTATTTTTAATTTAAAAAATGCAGTTTCATATGGTTTAAACTAATATATGCCAAAGCATGAATAGAAATAATGGCAGAAATTTAAACTGTCCTAAATATAACCTCAGCTGTACACAATATTTTAGCAAAAGCATCAACATAAAATCAAATTCTTTCACTGAAACAATAATTCATAAGTATTATAACTTATCCTAGTTTTTTTGTGAGGGTCTTTTCCTTACCAGATTAGTAATATAGTGAATATTGAGCTCAAAATGAGTCATGCTGCATTTGTTCCTTAGTTTTGTGGGTAAGGGGAGAGCAGCAAATAGCATTTTCACATGAAGGCGTTACAACAGGTGCCATGGGGAGCCATGTGCAAGTTGAAGGTTACTAGCGATAAGGTTGGGAACTGTGTTGTTTTGGCTCAGACTATAAAGCATGTATATGGACATCTGTGTTTCTACACAGACACATTCCAGCACCCTTATATGTAACAGCAGAATCGCAAGTGTAGATGTTAGTTGTATCAGAAGTGACAACTGCCGCCTTTTTAGAGGCATTTCACATATTTTTAAACCTGACATCCACTTACAGCAGTTATCCAATATTTTTTTTCAGGATGAATTACCTTATTGCAAGACTATTGGTGAAAAATTTTAAAGATGATGTCAAGGAAAAAAATCCTCTGTCACTTTTTGAAGAAAAGAAAGTAGAATAATGGTTTAATTTTGCCTTCTTCCTTATCTCTACATTAGTTTATTTCAGTGGATGAAAAACATTTTGCTCTTCCTTCTTAAAATTTGTTATGTTGCATTCTTTTTTCTTATAACAAGATAAACTTTTGTGTTGAATTAACTGCAGTAGAGCAGCTCACGTATTAATCACTGTGAAGTAAATGCATTATCAAAAAGGCAGGATACCAAAAATATGGTTGGGATACAATTTCAGTTCAAACACTAAGTGATTTGATATTATGAATAAATTTCAAGGGTTTATATAGCTAACAGTAGTGTTTAACATTTAGCTATTTTTTTTGTTAATATGTATTGTGCACCACCTATGTGGCAAAAACTGTTTTAGGTGCAGGGGATAAAGGACCTTATATTTTGGGAGGATTAGATAATAGATGAGATAAATCAAGGAAAACATCTCAGAGTCTGGGAGAAGGTGGTAAAAGCATTCCTAGCACAGAAAAAGCTGGGTTACAGGGTTACGGGGGGCGGGGGGGAGAGAGAGAGAAGGAGAGGAAATGGCAGTGGCCTATCTAGGGGACAGCATGGCTGCCACATAGAAAATGTGGGAGGAAGTGAAGGGAGACAGGCTGTGTTCACAGCAATCGCTTTGACTCACCGTGGTTATTTCAGCTACTGAAAAACTGAATATATTGAGTGGAGAGGCTGTCTGTACTGAGCTGTAAAACAGTTTCAGAATGAGAAAATTCCATTTTATACTTACATTTAGAAAAAACCCTGGGGCCGGCCCGGTGGCGCACTGCGCTAGTGCGCCGCTTGGGAAGTGCGGAGGCGCTCCCGCCGAGGGTTCGGATCCCACATACAGACCGGTTCCCGCTCACTGGCTGAGCGAGGCGCGGGGGCAACACCGAGGTTTGCCATCCCGTTGCCGGTCCTGGTCCGGTACGGGGGCGACACTGAGGGTTGCGATCCGTTGCCGGACACGGAAAAAGACAAAAGAAAAAAGAAAAAACCCAAACCAAAACACCTACTTTGCAGAAACATGCCACAAAAACAGATTTTAGGGGAGCAGAATTCTTTCCCTGTACAATAATTATGGTTAAGTGCTTGTTAAAATAAAAATAAGGATGTTTGTCAGCATAAGGAATGAAAACATTTGGGGGTTTTGCTTTAGTTTATAAAATGTGTTCTGTTTTATCTTTCCTGACAATGCTCACATAATGTGGGGTTTACTCTTTAACATGAGGGACTCTATCACTACAGTTGTGATGTTTTAACCTCTCATTTTTATCCAGTGTTTTGAAAAGTTTCTCTACAAAGTGGTAAACTTCTAATAATTCCCAAAACAAACATGGGGTAATGTTTGACTTCTAAGTTATTGTCACAGATAAACCAGTCCAGTTGGCAGAAGATGGGTGTATTCTTTTTGTTGGGGTTTCATGCTAAGAAAAGTAAAAGCATTTTTCTTGAGACAACGGCTAACAAAAAGCATTAGAAAACTGATGGAACCCAAATGTGGAGAGAGAAAAGCCAACAGCAAAGCAACTGGTTTAGTCTTCAGCACTTTGTGTTGCCTGGGTGCAATGACAGTCTCTACTAGTTAATTCCATTAAGCATATGATGCTTGCTAACAAGGCCAAACTACTTACACGGGCTATTTAAATACAGGTGAAACTCTGTTGATCATTTCCTTTGCTGTGCAGAAGTTTTTAGTTTGATTTAATTCCATTTGTTTATTTTTTCTTTTGTTGCTTGTGCTTTTGGGGTCTTATTTATAAAGTCTTTGCCCAGTCCTACATCCTGAAGTGTTTCCTCTGTGTTTTCTTCTAGGAGTTTTGCAATTTCAGGTCTTATTCTTATGTCTTTAATCCATTTTGAGTTGATTTTGGTAGCCAGGCACAGAAAGAGAAGTACCACATGTCCTCACTCATAAGTGGGAGCTAAGAAACAAGGAAAGAAAGAAAGACCATAATAAAACATTGAACTTTCAGAAGGAGAGAACAGACCTATGGTTACTAGAGGTGGGAAAGGGGGAAGGGAAAGGGGTTAGAGAGTCATTGGGTAAGGGACACAAAAAGTAATTATGATTTGTTATGATGAACATGCCAATAATATTGATTTGGTCATCACATACTGTACACAAATACTGATAGTCAACTCTGTACTCCATAAATATGTATAAATAAAAATAATTTTAAAAATAGAATTAAAAAAATATATAGGCAGAACAACAATAAGACAAACAAGTGACCACAGAAAGAGCTTCTAAAGGTGGACAGAGGACTGCAGGTGGTATTATCAGCAAGATAAATTATTAGGACAGTAGCAAAATGAGGGTAAATTGTGTCCTAAACAACATAAAGTGTTCATACCCTTCTTCTTACCTGTAGAACCACTCTGCTAAAATTTGCCAAGGCTCACTAGTGTCTTTGAGGCACCCCATAGAGGGCAGCCCAGGAACATCAGTCACCCTCAGCCCTGCCCTGGTTAAACCCCTGCATTAGGATCGAGAGGAGAGATGGTTCAGGACATTTTATCCCCATCACTGGAAAAATAGCACAGTTGGTGCCTAACTTTCTTTTCTGAACATAGCACAGGTAATTTTTCAGCCAAATGAAATCTTTATCAGAAGAGGAAACAAAGGCAGAATGTGAAGAACAGCTGATGTCAGTGCTTCAAATGATGCTAAAATATGTTGTTGTTGTTTTTTTGTCTTTTTCCGTGTCCAGCAATGGATCGCAACCCTCAGTGTCGCCCCCGTACTGGACCAGGACCGGCAACGGGATCGCAACCCTCGGTGTTGCTCCCGCGCCTCGCTCAGCCAGTGAGCGGGAACCGGTCTGTATGTGGGATCCGAACACTCAACGGGAGCGCCACCACGCTCCCAAGCGGCGCACTAGCGCAGTGCGCCACCGGGCCGGCCCCTAAAATATGTTTTAAGATAATAAAAGAAACAGCATCTCCAGGCATTTTAGACTCCAAAATTGGAAGCAGATCAAATAATGACAAAAAGGATATTCATACATTTAAAAACAATTAGAGGACTTGTACAACATAAGGTAAATGCAAATCAAGGTTGAAAAGATATAACTTAATTAGGTCAAGAATAATCAGTAAAATATATGCCGAACCAAACAATACTTTGATATTCTGGTCTGGAAAGAGGATTTATGGTTATTTTGAAAAATAACATCACCACAATTCTGTCCAGAACTCACAGCTGCAGAAACGGAAGTAAACAAGTCATCCTGTTAGAAGACTGCAAGGTTAAAGAACAGCTAAAGACTCAAAACTAAATGAAATTCTAGTTAGTTCCCATAGATATGATTATTACTCCTACAGTTCCCTAAAGGAAAACTACAAAAGGATGTTTCTTGAGATAGGAATACAAATAGCTTTTGCTTGTTTGTTTTGTTTTAAATCAGGTAACAAGAATGAATGCTTTCAGTATTTGCTTTAAAAAAGTATCTCTGTATTTTATATGCAGTTATTTAACGTAAAATCTTTTCCCAATGTCATTTCATAGATTAGTTTGTTAGATGCTACTGTTAGCAAGACATTACTAAAAGCTACTGAGTTTCGTTAGGGAGAAGACTGTGACTTACTCCTTTGTGCATTTCCCTACTCCTCAGTTTACATCCTATAAACATATGTGTAAGGTCTTCCATGCAGACAGCCACTGTTGAGCTGTTTTACATGCCCTTAATCCTGCCGACCAGGCCAATTGTTGAGGTAGGGCTGGGTCTGGAGCTCACAGACCCCTCAAGCCCATTGTCCAGACTGGGTCACAAACCCTTCACATGCCAGGCTGGGTCCTCTGACCCCTCACACACCAGGCTGGGTCACCAGGCCCCTCACACACAGGTCTATGAGCTAGGTAACTGGCCAAAAGGTCCTTGGAATCATAGGCTTGAGAGCATGGCCATGCGTTGGATGCCTGAGGCAGTCAACGCCAGCCAAGTCGCTGTGCTGCCCATGCGCACTAAGTCTACCCATACACACTTATTTACAAAGAATGTGCTGTACCACCCCCAACTTGACCTAAGGTGAGGGGGCCTGATTAAATTATTCTATTTTCCTAAAAGCAGCATCACATAAATCATGCCTGGGAATAAAGAGTGGGACCTGACATATCTAATTTGACTATCCTAATCAATGAACCAGCTAGCTTTCAAATGTTTATTAAATTTATGACAGAAAGGTAACACTTTAGAATTTTGTAGTATTTTCATGTCATTCATTTATGTCTGGAGCTACACAAAAATCCCAGAAAGCTCAATAACAAAATGACCTGGATTCAAATGTAAACATCCATGTAAGAATATTAATAGGCACAAATTATTTGTATGACAATAGTTTTTTTAAAAAATTTCATCCCTTGGGTACCTAAGAGACAATACTTCCTCAATCCAGAAACAGCACATAAACAAAATGTTACAGGAGCCCCAGGATATTGCCCTGAAAATTGTGTGTTAATTGCTGAATCCAGGAAACACTTAATTTTGCAAACTTATTCCATCACTTAGAGATCTTTCTACGTGAGTGTGCTAAAAAAAAAGCAGAGAAAAAAAACAGTCTTCTGTTACCTTAGCAAGAAAACAAACTGGTGTCTCCACTTTGATTTCTCTTTTGAAATCAATTTTCAGTTTGGTATTCTTTTGCCTCTGGTATTATGCATGATCATTTTTAGCATCTGGATAATTTTACATTAACATCTGGTATTTAGTTTTTTTATTTTTTTATTTTTTGTCTGATGAGTATACAATGCTTTTATAAGAAATGTACTTTCCCAGCTGCTGTTTATTCATTTGAAAGAGACATGGTTAAGTGAGTGTAACAGCCTCTAAAATTCCTTAGGAAACACAAACCATGTTTCATCCAAAATCCTGCCAGTCTATTTTCTCTCTACCAGCTTTTCCCATGGCAGAAATGGTTGCGGTCTTTGTAGAAGGATGAGTTTAGATTGCTAACAGGTGGTATCGTCAAGTGCAATGGCTTTGAAATTAGGCCTGATTTGGAATCTTGGTCTGGCAGTCAATAGCTATATAACCCTGAGCAACTCTTTGAAGCTTAGTTTCCTTATCATAAAATGGGGAAAAATAAATACATATCTCCCAATGTTGGTCGGATTTTTAAATGAGGTGATTAATATAAAATACCTGGCTTAAGGTGCAGACAATAAATGGGAACTGTTATCATTTATTTCAGTATTACAGAATGCAACTTACAATTTCTTCTTTTCCTGACCTCCTTTATACATGCAATTAGTGTAAGACCAGCCTAAAAGACAATTCTTACTTGATCGGAAGGCTCATCTTGCAAAGACCAGGAGGCACAGAGATCAATGCAAAAACAAGAGGTTTTTATTTCCGGCATGCTGGAGGTCGCCCCGTTTTCAGGACAGGAGCGGCCCCGAGCTCTTAACTCAAGCATTTTTTATACAGTTTGGTAGGTAGGCTTTGGTAACAGGCTGGGTTGTACGCCGTTTATTGGCCACTTTAAGCAATTTTTAAAACCATTGGGCTTTTAGCTTTTGGCGGGCAAAGGAAAGACTGAGGTATTGACCAATGGTCCACCCACCCCCCCCGTCATTCCTCCCTTGGTGTCCAAAGATAAGGTGTCATGCTGTTCCTGCAATCAGGTGAGCATACTCCCTTCCTGGGACAGGGTGAACTTTGGGCTCTTTGGAAAGTCCCTTCCCCCTGGCAGTGGAAAGTCCTAATCTTCTGGCGACGGAAGGTCTTAAGCACCTGGTAATGGAAGGTCCTAAGTATCTGGTATTGTTTACCAAAAAGGTTGGGGGTTATCTCTACTTCCACATTAGCAGTTTGAAATTTGTACAAGGTTTTTCCAGAGTACAAGATTTTTGAAAGCTGAAACCGAATCTTGTCTTTTAACAACTTGCTCTTTGAGTGGAGAAGGAAGGAATTAAGCTGGCTAAAGACATTATAGAGGAAGCCAGAGAATGCTTCCTCTCTGAGCTTCTGTAGCACAGACTATGAAGTATGCTAGCAAAGTAATTTCATTTTTTAAGCAAAGCTTCAGAATTCACATAATGAAATGAAGTCTGTAAGCCCAAGCTATTGTAGTGGCAAGGATAAAAGAGACCTACATTCATTATGATGAATGCAATGCCATTCAAAATGTTTTTGGAGCTCTTCTTGGAGTTGGTCGTTTTTATATTGATGACTTATTCACCAGTCTTGACTCTAAATGAATTCCGTTCATTCCTGCCCCACCCCCCATAAATGTTCACCTTCAAAGATGAAAGTTTGTAATACTGAGATAGTCAAAGAAATGTCATAAAGGTTCTGAACACAGAACCTTCTGAATAGTTCCAAAATCTCCTGAGTGTTGTTGAGATACATATAGAACCAAGGCTATTAGTATAAAAGGTTTTTCATTAAGTTAATTGTATGATTTTCGACATATTTGTTAAAAAATTAGCAGCTTCATTTTTTATTCAAAGATTAAAAGGCAGTTTTCAGAGGGCCATGAGTTAACAGTATTTTAGAGAAATAACTTTAATAACATGGATTTCACACATTTATTCTAAAAACTCAATAAATTTTTTTCAATATATTCTTTCCTGTATTCTTATACTAACCTAAAGAAATTGGCAGTCTGAAGATTGTCTAATTTTTCATTCTTTCTTGGATACTTAGCAGGGTTGGTGTTCAATAATCCTAGATGAGTGAATGAATGAAGAGATAACAGAATAAATGAATTTATTATCATTGTATGTTTAAGAGGGGTTCCTTTTCATATCTCATTTCCAAGAGAAGTGTCAATCAAGGTAGTGTACTTATCAAAACACAATATTAAACTGACAACAAAAAATGAAAATTTAACTAAAACAAATTAAAGAAAAATGCACTTTGGTTGCTCATCTGGGATGAGTTAGTTATTGCAGTTAAACTCCTAATTTAATTCAGAATTTTAGGACAATTAGGGCAAAAAAGGAAATTGTTAAATTATATAGTTTTTGTCTGACAAAGGAAAGGCTTCTAAATTTTCAAGACAGACAATTTCCTGGCAATGAATTCTCAGAGCAAATTTTAATACAATCCTTATGTAAAAACTTCAGATAGCAAAATGTACAGGGTTTTCAAGCATAATTAGTACAGAGGACAATATTACTTGTTTATTTCTACCACGTAAGAAAGCTAAGGACATAAACTTAAAATTTCCATTCAATAAAATATGTGTCTCTGAGGAGCTAAGATAATGATTCAATACCATAATTTTCTGACAGTCTAACAATCCACGAAGGAGCCCTGGGGATGGATGGTTAGTGTGACCATTTTGTTGTCACTCTCAAATGTCAAGTATTCAGGCAAATTCTCAAGGCTGAATTATTTGACAGGGACTTAAGCATCCATATTATTTGCTGCTGGGTAGTTTTCCATGTGATTAACATAGGAAATATACTCCTTCCAAATGGAGAGCCCAGCCCACTGCCACACAGAAGCACTTTTTTGGGATGACTTATGGTTAGAACTAATAAATTTTCCTAACATATACTTTGAGTAATAAAAGCTGACATTTGTTGTTCACTTGCCATGTTCCAAGGATCATTTTAAGTGCTCTGCATCTCTTAAGTCATCAAACCTTCACAGTAACTACATGCACTGTGTGCTATGATTGTTCCCAGTTTATGAAGAAACTGATGAGCAGTATTATCTTGTCCAAGGTTTTGCAGCTAGTAAGTGGCAGAGCCAGGATTTGAACCCAGGCTACTTGTCCTTAGCCACAATCGTGAGCTTACCCTCAGAATTCCTATTAATTTGCATAAGCACACGGGCATTACAATATAGATATTTTAGACTCTTTCATATAATATCAAATGAATACTACATGAACAATAATAAGGGAAGCAGTAACTAAAATTTGGCACATTAACCATGATAGAACATTAATGTGATTCCCTGTCAAATATAATGAAAAAAAAAATGCATTGTGAATAAAAACTAAGATGAAAAAAGTAAAAAATGTACTCTGAAAGAGCTGAATGAATTAATTAACCTATTCCATAGCATCAAGTTGGAAAAGAATGCTGGTCTTATGGAGGTGGTTGTGGTCTAATGGAAAGTGCACTGCATCTAAATGAAAAAAAAAAACAAACCCAAAACAAGATTTAATTATCATTCACAGTCTTTATAACCTCTTAGTCTCTACTTCCTCTGAGACCTTAGGTGTGCCTTCTCAGAAGCTAAATTTTTCTATCTGTAAATTGGTTTAAGATTCTCTTCCCTTGAGGTTTGCCGTGATACCGAATAATATACTGTAGGTGCATGTTTGTGTAGATTCTCCAGCATTCTGAAAAGACACAGTATTCAAATATACTTGACATAGGTGAAAGACATGCATCCAATTAATATAAGCTATGCCAAATTATTTTAGTTTAGTTAAAAATATAAGTAGCTTATCTTTAGGCCCATTTCACAACATTTAAAGTTGGAATTTCATCTGTTATAAGTCTGTTCCTAACTACTTTGATCCTGTCTTTAAGGAAATTTTAATAAAGTGGAATATATGCAGAAGTGTATAGAGTCAGAATATCTCTAAGAATCAAAAATGGTGAGAAACCTCTGAAAGCTCTGGAAAGTGTGTTATTGTTGTTAACTGCTTCTCTAAAGAATAGAAAAAGGGGAGCCAGAACCGTAGTGATGTTGATGTGCCATTGCTCCTTATGGGTGATGTGTAACAGTGAGGGAGTAGAAAGTGCTATAGCGTACTTAAAGTTTTGTTTTAATGTTTATAAGATGTCAATTAAAAAATAAGTACTACAAAATTATATAAAGCAATTATATGAGGAGAGCTGTGTTGTGATCAACACAATGCAGACCAAGATGAAAATAGTTCTCTTTTCTTCCCATGTTCTTTCCACTACTAACAATGATTAACATTTGGTATGTAGCCTTCTAGATTTCATTTTCTATGCATATTTAAACATATGTATAAAAGTATACTATATATTCCTTTTTTTTTAACACAAATGGAATTATCCTATACATGTTGTTTATGATTTGCTTTTTTCCACTTATGATTTGTACACATTGTTTTTCCTTTTTGGTATTAGTGGATTTAGTTTGTTTTTATTTTAACATTGTACTCCACTGAGATGTAGATATCCTACAACTTATTTAATTATATCCCCACTAATAGTCCTTCAGGTTATTTCCAACTTTTCATGATTATAAGAAATGCTATAATGAACATCTTGTATAAACATGTTTATGCTCTTTCATACATATTTCTGTACATAAATCTGGTAAAGGGAATTGCTAGGTCAAAGGTTATGTACATATTTTATATTTTTTATGCACTGACACAGAATTGAGTCAAGAACCAATAAATAAATATGTTTAGGGAATATAGAAGTTTACATTGTTTTAATTAGTAGAAAATTATTTCTTATATGTGCTCTAGTTTTACCTGTGGTATGATCAATTTATGAAATTTAAAAATATAACTTCTGGTACCTGTATACTAATGTCAGAAAGAGAAGTTCTCCTTATAAACAGAAATTGTCAGGTACAGAATAGAAACAAATATGTCAGGAACATATTACCAGAACAGATTTCAAGATGTTCCAGCCTGAGTTCCTCAGATACATATTTTGGTGCATTAAAAAAAAAAATCAAAAGAATTTATTTAAATACCCCAAATCCCATTTACTACATATGAGAGTCATCAACACAGTAAGATAAGGTTGAAAATCGAGTTTTAAATATTTTGGGATTTCTGAAAACAATTAGTAAAAATCCATAATGTAATCATTTGCAAAGTTTTTAAAGTTTATCTTTAAATAAAAAGGAAAAGTCAAGAGAAAATAAAATACATGAGTATTGTTCCATGGTACACTGTCATTCATGAAAATTGACATAGATTCAATTAATTTTTGAACTTACAGAGTTTTATGAGGATTAGACTGAGTAAAAATGTGTAGTTCTTCTGTAAATAAAATGTTTTGGGATTTCAGATTCAAAAATCAAGAAAAGTGAAATAGTTTTACAATGTTTACTAAAGGATAATGATTAGTATGTCATAAAACATCTGGACTTTAGATGTGATTTATATGACCTCAGAAGTCAGACCTTTCCCTGCTGATGAGTTCACTTTTGTTTCCAGTGCTATTTTGTTGAAAGGCTTATTTATCCTCTATCAAGTGATCTTTCTAAGACTTTTCAGCATGTCTCTCCACATTGGATTGAGAAATCTTCAAGGAAATGAGTATCCTTGCATCTACACTGTCTTTTGCTATTGCATTTGCTATGACTTGAGACAAAAGCAAACAATATGGGAAAATGTAGAAGTGAGCACTGTGGAAGAATCCAAATGTATCTAATGTCTTCTCATGCTACTTCCTTATTGCCTTTAATGAAAAATAACTTCTGAATTGCAAGGATATTTTTAAGCCACATGAATCAGTATGCCCCTTCAGCTAGACTGCTCAAGGAGACTTTCTGAACGCTGAAATGATTAACAGTATCTGAAGCTAAATTGCACAGAACCGTGTGGTATGGTAATGGTGGATGAGAATACATATTAGTCTAGAGGTCCCTGCTGAGTGCAAGACAAAGACCCCCTTCCCTGTTGCCCCTCACCGATGGTGGGCTTGGGATGTATTTTCAGAAGTAATTATTTACAGAGAACTTATAAAAACAAATGAATCACCCTCATCACTATGCTTGTTCTGTTTTGGGATGTTTGCCTACTAAACTTTCTAAATTGGGAGATTTAGAAATTTAATAAGAAAAACATTTTTAAAAAAATTTCTTTGAGGATCTCAGAGTCTTCTGCAAACACACTTTCAATTTTTATCACAAACTCTCTTGATGCTATTTTACCACTGTGTTTTTATTTAATTTGAATATTTTAATTTAGTATGAGTCACTCCCATGGATTAACAACTTTCTATTCTAGTGTATCTAGTCATATCTTCTATGTGTTTTCAGAGGTATGTCTGCTACTCCAAAGATCTCTCTGAATTTTACATATTAGAACTGGCAGAGCCTCAAGACATGTCAGTAAAGCTGGAAGCCCTGGAAGGAGCTGCTAAGAAAAAACCTCAAATCTGTAAATTGTATGTTTTAGAAAAATAAAATCATCTTGTTAGTGAAGCTCTAGATTAGGCTTTCTAACACCATTATAAGTGAGTTTTAGGAAATTAATTACATTGGTAACCTATGAAAACTATGCAAAAGGTTGTGGCTCTTAGAAATTATAAGGCAGTAGCAAATTGCAAATAATATATTCTGAAGTTATAATTAAAATTAACTGGAGTCAATTTTCTGAGGCATTGAGACATTAAAGATTTATGAGTTCACTGAAATCTCAAATTTTTCCGGAGGTGATCGCTTCAGTTGAGATAAAGGAAAGGTATCTCATTTGCTGCTTCACCGCTCGAACCAGAATGAAAAAATAAAATTTGTGATTGTTACTCATTATTGGGCTGTCTATTGCAAAATTACATCTAATCCTTAAAATTATATGGGAAAAAAATCACTAAATGTTGTTTTAGTCTTTCCTTAAAACTTGTGAGCAAAACTTACAAATTTCCTAAACAAATGAATTTCTACTTGTATGTGTAGCTAAAAGTCCTATGAAAGCTTTAGGCTTAACTCTATGTAAATCTTCCGTCACATCAACTGCTAATTTAAAAATTATTGACAGAATAATGGAGGAAATGGATTCTTTTCCTGACCATGTGTATACAATCAACATTCATGATGTAGTTTTTGAAAAAATCTTGTATCAGCATTTATCCCTAGTATGCCAAATGTTCCTTCATGGCATAGCGCCAGTACAGGACTTTATGCTTCCCCTGTGCAACTGGATTTCATTTTGGGGCGCTTCAGTGTAAAAATGTGCTTGTTATTAAAAACACACTCTTAATAATATTTGTAATCTAAAGTGAAATTAAGGGAAATATGAGTCAGAAAGCCTTCATGCAATCCTCTGCTTAATGACTTTGGAAATCTATGGGATACCCTGTACCACTAGACAGAACCCTGGGAAGCAGGATTATACATGTTTATCCCCCAGTGTTTGTGCAAACATTTGTAACTTGTGTTTTTGTGGGGGTTGAATGATCTCCAGGTTTGCTGCTCAGGGGTCACGGAGAGCAGTTGTCCTTGACTGAGCAAATTCCTACTGTGTTGGCGTGCTCCAGCACACCCACATGGCTCCACCACACGCACTGACTGTTGGACTTGAATCCTGTCCCTGCCGCTTCCTGGCTATTTGTTCTTGGGCAAATTCTTTAACCTCTCTGAGACTGTTTCTTCATCCACAAAAATGAGGAACATAGTAATACCTTCTTAACACTGATAATTAAATAAGACAAACTTAAGTTATAAAATCAACATATGGGGAATATAAATTGGTGCAGGTACTATGGAAAGAGTATGGGGGTTCTGCAAAAAATCAAAAATGGAACTACCGTATGATCCATCCATTCCATTGCTGAGCATATATCCAAAGGAAGTGAATTCAGAATCTCAAAGAAATATCTGAATTCGCATGTTCATTGTAGCATGACTCACAGTAGCCCAGACATGGAATGTCCTAAATGAGGAATTTTAAATAGTCAAAACTCATAGAAAGAGGGAATATAATGGTGGTGACCAGGGTCTGGTGGAAGAGGGAAAAAGGGAGGTAGTCAAAAGGTACAAAGTTTCAGTTATATAAGATGAATAAGTCCTAGAGATCTATTCTACAGCCTAGAGTTAACAGTACTGAATTGTACACTTAAAAATTTGCTTACAAGGTAGATCTTGTGTTAGGTGTTCTTATCACAAAATAATAATAATAAAGAAGATGAGAGGAAACTTCTGGAGTTTATGGATATGTTTATGGCATAGACTGTGGTGATGGTTTCTCAGGTGTATACTTATCTTCAAACTCATTAAGTCATGTACATTAAGTATGCACAACTTTTTACATGTCAATCATACTTCAATAAAGGTTTTTAAAAAATCAGCGTATAAATGCCTAATTTTAGAATTATTACAACTTAAAGCAACCTAATTCATGTGACATTTTATTGAAATAATAGTTAACATCTTGGTTAATAGTTGAGATCTAAAAGCTTAGGCCTGTGTTCAGTTAGAAACCTTGGCATATTGGTGATAAATTTTGAAACCAGAGGCACAAATCATCTCTGTTTCAGACTACCTTTTCGAGTATGTTTATAGAGTGAACAGACTCAGAAGATAAAGCTGGAGTCTGCCTGTGAAGCAAAGGGCAGGATTGCTTATAGCATGGGAAGATATAGATGGTGTCTCCCATCAGATCTGGGGCAAGTACACTTACTACACCCATAAGAAAGGACTCGAGTTTCATAAGCTCGGGGTCCTTCTCCAGTAACACCAGCCCCTGTGAGTTCAGGTATCAGCTGGCCCTCTTTCCTCATCTCAGTTGGAAGTGGAGCTTAGGGAATTGGCACCAAATATGTTAATGTGCATGCTGCTTCCCCAGGCTGTTAGTAAAAAAGTCCTTTTTCCCTGTTTTAGGAGTCTCGTATGTCTGCCAGCATGCATAAAATTGTGTCAGACTAATTTGTTATCTTGCAAATGGGATAAAACCCCAGACATATCATAAACTTTTTTAACTGCTTTATTAAGATATATATTACATACCATATAATTCGCCAGTTTAGTGACCAGTTCAGTCGTATTTAGTATATTCAGAGAGTTGTTCAACCCATCACCACAATTCAATTTTAGATCATTTTAACACCCCCAAAAGAAACCTTGTACACATTGAGTCATTCCTTATTCCGACTCTCCCCAACTCCTGTACCTCTAGCTGTGCTGTGTTGACGTTAGAGCATGGGAGGGAAGGTGGCAGCACGGGGACAGGTAAGAGGCTTTTGCAGCAATTCGGAGGATAAATGTGCCACAGCAGCAGTGAAAGCAGTGGGAAGCAGCTGAATAGAAGATATTTTTAAAAGTAGAGCAAATAGGATTTCCTGACCAATTAGATCTGCCAAGAGGATGTGCTGATGGATTTTCCATGAGGTGTGAGAGGGTGAGATGAGTAAAGGATGTTTATGGTTTGGGCCTGAGCGACGGGAAGGATTGAGTTGCCATTTGAGTTGGGGAAGACTGTGGGTGTAGCGAGTTTTGACAGGGAAGCCCAGGAGTTCAATTTTAGATATGTTAGACTTGAAATGTCTATTAGACATCGTGGTGAGGTTGAATAGACAGTATGTCATATTCTGGAATTCAGATGAGAAATGCTGTTTAAAGATATGAATTTGGGAATTTAAAGCCATGAGACTACATGAGGTCACCAGGAAAGTACATGAAAACAAGAAGAGAAGCAGTCTGAGAACCGAGCCCCGAGGGATGTCAACTTTTAGAGGTCAGAGAGATGAGGTAGAACTAGGAAAATCAAAGAGCAAACACACAGTTTTGAAAAGAGATTTCTCACAAGAGTATTTCAACTGTTACATATTCTCTTTGTTGCAGGATGTGAAAATAATCTTTTGGGAAATGTGCGCCTAAGTGCACATACGAGGTGATTTATACAATAAGCAAAGGACAATTTTCTAATTTTATTTGGTTCCTAAGAAAAGGAAAGGGTTATTAAATAAACAGTGTCAGGGGAAGGAGATCCAGGTCCATGATAAAAAACTTGACCAGGCTTTTCCAGGGTTGGTGTACATTAAACAAAAGCAAAATAATGTATGCTGTTTCATGTTCCTCAGGATCTGTATCCTAAATTATCATATCAGATCTTAAATATTGTATATTCAAGCATGTATCACAATGGTACATACTTGGAATGACATCTGAAGGATAAACTCTGAATGTTGAGACTTACTCTGAAAAAATTTTATAACATGAGAATTTTGTATTTAGTTTCTGATATTCACATTTAACATATTCACAATTAGGTTTTGATTCTGGCTTTTGATTGTATTTGTAAAACTTTGAAAGAAATTTATGTTTAAGTACAATTTTACTTGTGATATTTTAAGAGACTTGTCAGTAGAATTGTACGTATTGAGAAAAACAACAGTCACCAGTCCATTCATGTTAGTTTCTTCTCCATTGTGATCAATCAGAACTCAAGAGACATTTTATTTTTATGTAAAACCAAGGTGGTGTCTTGTGTGATGCCAAACATCTGGGTGAAACTGAGAAAAATATAGTTACTCATCAGTGTTTATTACTATCTGGATATTTGATGTCATGGAAATGATAAATCATAATTAGCATTTCAATTGATCAAACAGATGTTCATTGAAAAACAAACAACCTATTCCACAAGCTGAAAGGACATTTTAGATGACCCCCCCAAAGTGTGACTGTTCTGATTCTCAAAGTTAAAAAGAAACAAAATTTGTCAAAATAATCCATTCCATGACGTGTAAAGATAGGGTATATTACTTTATAAATATGAGATTTTACACTAAAATGATAATGTGTTGAAATTTGACTTAACCTGTTGTATTTTAATGATATTAATGACTGAAAACAGCAGCAGGCAGAATTATAAGTTGAAATATAATTTATAATGTAACATACAATTTAAATATTTATAATATAGGTTTAAATATAGATTAAAGCATAGTGCATATTTTTGCCAGGTGATTATAGAGCACCCCAAAATAATTATTTTAAAATGGCAATATTTGGACGTATAAACTCGAGAATGTTTATTTTAACAATTGTTCATTAGCTTGTTGACCTACGTCCACATTTGTATTTTTACTTGAGGAAGAAACAGGATTGCTAGTGGTATATGTGTATTTCTGCACAGAATGTATAAGTTGATTATGTTTGTGTCATAAGAGAATGCTTTTCTCTTTTTTTGTCAGTGCTGTCATTTCTCAAATATACCACTGCAAGAAAATAGGGATATATATATATATATGGGAAGAGATCCAGGTAAAAACAGAGTGGTGCATGCTCTTAGAACTGAAAATAAGTTATGTTTTATTTTTTTAAGTCACATTCTTTAAAGACTCAGAAAAGGAATTTTAAAGAAGCAGGGGTATAGCTGTGGCCATTCGGGGGAAGAATTGTTTCAGCTGTAGAGTACCTTACTGGAGGATAGGAAGATTACGAGGTCTCCCAGTGAAAGAGTTTAATGAGAAGAAAGGATTAGAAACAGGAAAGGTGAATCATCAGGAATGAAATCAAAGAAGGGACTGAATATTGGTCAGATTTTCAGAAAAACCTGCAAACCAACCATAGCTCATGCTAACACCATTTGTGGGCCTGAGATTTTTCAAGAGCATTCCTCTAGGAGTGCACTCCCTTCATTGTGGGTAAAGGCAGCCCAAGGAGCCTGACCATTGTGGCCTCCAGTACCATGCCATGGAGTGAGGTGATCCGGATAGGAGAAATTTGTGTGTTACCTCTCAACATAGGTGACAGTGCCTAGGCTGCCTGTAGACAGGATTACATGACTAGGTAGTCACTTAATAAGGAATGGCATCTCTCCTATTGATGAGTCTGTGTCTTTATTTGCACTTTATCAGACTGAGATACTGAAGATGGCAGTGAGGCTGATAGTGGTGGGACACGAGAGACTAAGAGAAAAGCTACGGGGAAGCCTGAGATGGGAGAGAAAGGTAATTTTTAGAAATAGATTAGAAACATTCCATTCAGGGCAGTGAATATTCACTGGACTTATGGTGTACCTCTTTTTCAAGGAAGCAAGTTCTCAGCTGTTAGAACTACAAGAACAACATTAGATAATCCTGACATATGTTTAATTTTAATTTTTTTGTAGGTGTCATTGTTATAAACTATCTCAATAAAGAGATTCATGTTAGCTTCTTATTTTGGAAATAAGATAGTGAAAGGGAAGAAGAAATGAAACTGTCTTGCCATTTCTCATTAGAGAATGTTTAGAATGAAAACAAATGAGCAAACTCTTAAGCCCAACAGCAGCATTAGTAACAATGTTCCTAATTTAGCTCCTTTTCTTTTTGCTAAGGATGAACAGTTGTATTTCTGTCATTAATAGAAAAAGGAAGAGTGCCTAAACAACCCATTATAAATTCTTTTGGGAAAGCATATTACAAATAATTGAAAACAAACCTGATTCTGTGAACCTGGCAGCAAATGTATAACAGAAAGCAATTCAGCCCTGGCCCCTGGATGATTGATTAAATGTTTTATTCCCTTTACCTTTCATTCACGCTGTGTTTGTCAAAAGGAAAGAGAAAAGGAATGTTGTGAAACAAAGTCCACTTTAGACAAAGAACTTACAATAATGATCAATGACCTCTAATCAGCTGCTTATTCATTTTTCTCAAGTTTTAATGTTTCTAAATATTAGCTCTTCTGCATGGTTCCTGCAGAAAATGAGGCCTTGCGTTTCAGCATGTCCCCACCCCCCGCCAGCTCACCAACAACACAAGCTGTATCTGAGCTGCTTTGAGGGCATGGCCCTGCAGCTTCCTGTGGTCGGTTATTAGTCTGAGTCCAGGAAAGAAACAAGAACACTGTGTACTGGGTAAATCTACAGAAAACTTCGTCTTCTGGTTGTGTGGGAGGAGAGGTCCCTATGTGCACTCTGTTCCTTTGAAAGGACCAGAGATCTGTTGGCGCTGTACAGATGTTGAGGTGCACAGAGCCAACATCCTACAAACCTAGTAAATAAATGATTATGATGTAACTGTACAGAATAATGGTAGGAACCTAAACCCAGGATACTGTTGGCATACTGTATCGTAAGTGTTGTTTTATAAACATGTAAAATTAACACCAAACCTTCCTAAAGCCTTGATATTCTTGAATGATATCTAGCCATCTGTGAATATCACAGTGATGAGCTGCAAAGCTGGTGGCTCCAACACAATGTTGAGTATGAAGTCAGATTTATAGAGGCTACCTTCCCACATCTCATTCTTTCTCATTTTTCATATTTCTCCTCTCACAAACTACTGCCCGGGTATCAGTAATTCTACAGCCTCATTTTCCGGCAGCCTTTGTGTTGGTACTTGGTCATCTATTCTGATCTCAGCCCCCAAAGCCATCGTGTCAGGGGACCAGAATATAGGCCATCCCCAGAGCAATGCCTCAGCACAGAGCTGGAGGGGGTTGAGCTAGGAAGTCCTTCCACCTCGCTTTCTCCTAATTGCTTGTGTGAAAATTGGATATGGATAAGAAGACAAAACACAAGAACATGTCCTGCTCTCCTTGATGTTCAACCACCTTAGCATTTCCAGAATCACCTCCCCATTGTGGGTGGGAACTTTGTTTCTGCTACTCATGTTGTCTGAGACTGTCCAGGTTGGTAATAGTAACTACTACAAAGGGTGGAGCACATCCTGCTTAGCAGAGAGAGACACAGTCATTTGTATATAATTTTTTACTCTCTTGAGAGTAACAACTAACACTTAATAGTCTATCTTGTGGACTAGGCATTATTCTAATCATTTCACCTAAATTATTTCTTTTAATACTCCAGACAGCACTATAAGGTATGTATATTATTATTTGCCATTTACAGAGGAAACTGATGCACAGAGAGATTAAGTAAATTACCTAACATTTACAGAGTAACTGGCAGAGCCAAAATTTGAACACAGGGAGTCTATCTCCAATGTATGTGATCTTAAACTATGATTAACTCTGAACACACACACACACACACACACAATTATACAAAGCATCAGACACACAGGGGTAGGCAATATTAGAAAAGCATATAAACATCCTTACAGTCTTACACACAGACTGAGATTTATGAACCCACTGAAATAAAAACTCATCAGTTACAGAAATAAAAAATTTGTTCTGCCAAATAAAATTAATTTTCGTTTTGTTTATTTTTTCCTCCTTGTGCAATAAAGAATCATAAGATCAGAGAGATAAGACATGTAGTTTCCTCTTACAAAGCTAGGCTCAGGGCCATATTTAGAGTAATAGACACATAATAATTTCACTTGAAAGCATAGAAACTTAACCAACCATGGATATATAATTTCATTCTAGCGATGAAACTAAGCAGGGCCAGAGTAAAGAAATAGGACATGGAAGGAGAATAAGTAAAGATATGGATAAAAATTATGTGAAAACAAAAATAAGAGGAGAGAGGCAGATGAAGGGAACATTCCGAGAATGAGCCTGTCCTATATTGACAGTAGGGACTTGGTGGGCAAGTGTCTGAGGGTGGAGGATATGGGCTGTCATTAGGGACTCAGTTTGCATACACACTATGTTAGGGATATAAGAAATGCAGCAAACCTATGGAACATGCGCAATATTGAGGAACTGTGTCTATGTTCAAATTCTTCTCTAAGAATTAGTATGGTTCCATAATTTAGAGCATCTAGTCTGAGGTTGAATCTTTCTGAGCATTAAATCAGTTGAAATCACCAATAGCCATTCCAAAATGCCACTTCTATACAAGTTGGAAAAAATTCAAAGTAATGTACTTATACACCTTTCATTTCTATACTAATACACACACATACACAATTTCTCTCTGAGAATTCTTGAGTCAGAGAATGAGACTGAAAGAGACTGAATTTCTCTTTCAAGAATGCATAAGGTTTTGTTCCAGTCTAATGACACAAGATCTGGCGCTGTATTTAGACCTCCTGCTCCAAGATTTTATTTTAATTTTAAACAAGTGTTCTCACACAGGGACTGAAAACAAAACAGGAAAATATTGCTTAAGTTTTCCTTTGTGCCATTATTATATGTCCTTCAAGAGCACTGATTGTTCTGTCCTACCAATGTAGGTCATTGTACTCTGCTTTTTTTCCTATTGAGGAATTTCTCCAACAGCTCTCCACATTAAGGAAGATCATGTTAGTTTCAGTTAGTTGTTGGTTCTTTTCTGCATAATAATGCTTTAGCTCTCAATTCTTAGAGATGTTCCAGTTCTGGTTTTGATCAGCATAGAGCTTTGCTTCCATTTACCAGGAAGGTCTCTACTGATATGGATCAATTCTGGGAATTATTGTTAAGTTTAGGACTATCCCTTGGCTTAGTGACATTCTGTTCTCTAATCAGCCTCACCACTGCCCCTTCCCAGGAGGCCTGGGCACCTTCTGACCCCAAGGTGGGTCCTGAGTGGTGGTGACTGGGAACATTGTAAGGAGTCTACCCCAGGAAGTCTAGAATGCATAGAACTAGTAGGATAAATCCTACACACATTCATGAAGAAAAGCCAAGAGCTGGGGAAACCAGACAATAAAGATAATTCCAGAGGAGCAAGAGCAAGACAATAAAGAAGGAACAAAGTTAAAATCTGGGTCTGTCACAGCCAGGATTGGAATGGAAGCCAGTTAGATGGTAGAATGTGGGGAGGGGGCATGGAACAGGCTCTCATAGTGGTGAGCTTCCTGTCACCGCAAGTCTTCAAGTAGTACCTACATGACCAGCTGTTACTCATTCAGCAAGTGCTTACTGAACCCTAATTATTGAGGCTGTGTAGTGAAGAGCTGAGGAGCACATTCAGTGAAGTCAGACAAGAACTGGAACACATTCTAGCCACGTGAACTTAGTAGCCATACTTGTTAAAATTTAAGTAGTTTTTTTTCCCTAAAAAAGCAGGTAATAATAATACCTACCTCATGTAGTTGTTGTAAGCATTAATTGAGTTAATATTATTTGAGTTACTAAATACAAATCACATGCAACAGTGTCTGGTATTCTGTAAGTACATGATAATAACCTCTGTTGTTTTTATGTGCCAAGTCCTGTGTGTTGTGATGGAATTTCTGAAATAGTTATGAAGTTGAAATAGGTGACTAATGGTTCTGTTCTCCTAGGCTTTGTCTGTTGGGGCACACCCAAACCAAAATTTGGAGGAATGCAAATGTTTGAGGCATGTGAGAGAACTTCCTTCTGGTGATTTTCCTTCATGACTTGCTCTGATGCTACTCCTCTTAGATTAAATTGGCTGTGAGTTTCAGATGATGACTGTATTCCTATATAGTTTTAGCTTGACAGCACAAAGATTTAGCAATAACATCTGCATTTGATAAAATGTAAATGAGAAGCTCCCAGAAGAGAATGAAAAAACCTGTTTTGACAACTCTTCTTTTATCCATGTAAATATTATATACTTTAAGTGAAGAAAAAAAACAATGATAAATGAGATGAAATATTTTCAAGTTGGACTGCTTCTATGTTATTTTTATTTGAAAGTATTTAAAAATAAACGTAAAATTAACTTCTGTACGTCCAGGTCCTTTCAGAGCAAAAAAAAAAAAAAAAAATGGAAAGGGGTGAGATTTGCATTTAGTAATGATCTTCTCCATTTGAGAATTTTGGATACTTAGTGGTCAGTGTTTCTTTCATACATCATGATCATGACCGGTGGGAATGATACCAAGATCTTCCATTCAGTTATGATGGATTACAAGTCACCCATCTGGGAATGTTTCAGGTGAAACTAACCTAAGCTTATCTTGAACAAGGGACTTAGAAATAAATGCTTTGTTGGATTGCTTTGAGTTACACGAAGCAAGAAGACCACCAGAAGCTTTTTGAAAAGAAGGACTGTACCAATTTTCAGACTTTGAGAAAATTGGAACTCAAAGCAGCTGGATTTTTGTTTCTATTTTTGATCTTTCCTAAAACTTTAGACCTTCTGTGTGTTCAGTAGCTCTATAGGACTTAGAAAGCACTGCCACATGAAATCTGCTCTTGATACAAAAATGTTTCAACTAACCTTGATACAAAATGAGAGACAGACAGACAGACAGAGATGCTTTGCTTTCACCAGTAGAGAAGCTACACAAACCTTTGAAGCATAATATTTTAACTAGTTTCACTAGGAGATAAGAAAAATAAAAACATAAGGTGACAAATATTCTTTGAAGAGAACTGATTTTCTTATTATGCTGCAATTTATTAATGACTATTGCTCTGACAGTGAGGAATCTGTTTAAATATTTAATGCAAGGCAAAGCTTTCATCCAGGAATGACAAATGCAAGAAATATATTTCTAAAGAACAGTAGAAAAGCAATTTAAGTTTTAGAGGCAATTGGAACCAAGTAGGTGTCAAAGCAAAATCCTTCTATGGGAGAGCGAAAGATCTGTTAAAACTAAGCTCAGGGGTAGGGTTGTAAATGATACAGTTATATTTGTTAAACAGTTCATTAAGCTGACATTTTCCTATATTCTTTGAATAGGTTAAAGAAGTTAAGGTCATGCACAGTCCTTGACATTTTATTATTAAAGCAATACTTTTCAAGCAGCTCAGTAGTTGTTGCCCATATAAGAATAGTTGCTTTGGTTGGGCTTGTAAACTTCTAATGATAGCAGGATATTCACTGAAGACCTTTCAGTGTAATCCAATGTACTATGCACTGCATGAAGAGAAAGTCTTTCCAGTTCTGGTTAGTAGGAATATTGATGACCTAAAAGAATATATGCTATTGATATAAGCATATCTCGTTACTTTTCTCTTCAGAAATGGCTCTACTAGTATCTTTAATAATTTTTTATTGATTTACCCAAAAATTGGGGCTATAGAGATACCCATATAATGTCCTTTTATAGGTTCTTGAACTATTTCAGCTCTAGAAGAATTTATTAGATTATGGTAAATAAAATTCACACTAAAATTCATGATGCACATTCAATAAATGGAATTAAAAATATAAATATATACAAAGTCAGATTTTACATGATCTACACAATACACAAATTGTAGTTTGAGTGACAAAAGATTTAGTTGTTAGAAATCATGTCACAGTCTATAATATTTGTGTACTAAAATTGACTTATTTATTCAACAGATAATTATTGAAAATCTACCATGTACTACTTGGTGTGTTAAGCACTGAGGCTATACTATTAATGAGACAAAGTTATTACCTACATTGAACTTATAGTCCAATAGCAGACACAAGCAAGCAAATAGGCAGTGATGATAGGGAACAGTCAAGGGAGCTTGGAGAATCTACAGAAGGACCTCCTAAACCTGTGCCTGTCATAACCATGAAAGACACAATCCTGAACGCCATAATAACCAATGTAGAAATCCCAAAAGATCAAAATCCCTAAAGTGCTAGACAGTTCCTGGAGGTATTTATAGAAGACACTGGCATCACAGCTAAGACCTTAAAGATGTGTAAAGTATATCAGTGTAAATGGGGAATAGTGAGGAAACATAAAATGTGTTTGAGGAAGGGACTCAGATATAAGGCAGGCCAGGGCATAATAAGGGAAGTGAAAATGATTCAGTGACCATATAGTAGGCATCAAATAAATATTTTTGAATGAATGAGTGACTGACTGACTACCTGGATGAGAAATACTGAAATGTGAGGATCAGAGATAGAGCTCTGAAAGGTAAGCATATGTAGTCAGCCTTCAGAGTACCTAACTTTCTGAATAATGTTTGAATTAATAAAAATAATCCTGAAAATTACAGTTGGCAGTTGGAGGAAATAACAAAATATGGGGTAAAGGAAAATGGAAAGTGCCCAATATGACAGGAAATAATGTCTGGGAAAAAATTCAGTCCATAATCCTTTATTTGCTCATTAAGGCCCTAGAGATTCTTGATAGGGAAATCTCTAGTCTGAATATTTAAATATTTGATTAATCTGTATTACAAATGACATATTATGCAACATTTATTATTTATCTAGTATATTTATATTCCCCATGTATTACTATTTCATATATTCATGTATTTTTATATTTTTATAACACTTAAAAATATCCCAATATTGCATTGATTTGATAAGATTTTTTAAATTACAGTTAAAAACTTTTTGATAAGGTAAAGTTATTTTTCAATAATTATTCATTTACATATAATAAAACTATTCACCAAGATGTTAATATATTTTGTAAAAACTTTTCCTCTAGAAGAAAGGTATTCTGTTAATTGTTAGTTAACTTTATACACAGTTATTGTTGTATTAGTCTATTTCTGTTGCTTATAAGAAAATACCTGGAACTGAGTAATATGTAAAAAAGTGAAATTTATTGCTTACAGTTTCAGAGACTGGGAAGTCTGAAGTCCAGGGAACACATCTGGCGAAGGCCTTATTGGTGGTGACAGTGACACAGGGGTCTCACATGGCAGAATGGCAGAACAGAGAGAGAGAGATCTCCTCATAGGATCTCCTTTTAAAGCCCTCAGAACCCCTCCCACAACCACCTTTAAACCATCAACTTATTATTCCATTTACTAGGGCATGGTACTCACAGTCTAATCACTTCTTCAAGGCCCCACCTTTCGATTACCGTAATAGGATTTCCCACCCTCTTAACACTGTCACAGTGGGAGCCAAGTTTCTAAAACCTGAAACTTTGGGGGACACAATGTAAGCTTCTTCAATGAGTTTGGGAGGACATTCAATTCACAGCATTCTGCCCCTGTCCCCCCCAACTCATGTCTTTTTCACATACAAATACAATAATTTCATCTCCATAGCCCCTAAGTTTTAACTTGTCCCAGCTCAAAAGTCCAAAATCCAAAGTCCCATCTGTGAAATCAAAACAAGTTACCTGCTTCCAAGAAACAATGGTGGGACAAACATAGAGTACATATTCCCATTCATAAAGAGAGAAATAGGCCAAAAGAAAGGGGTAACAGGTCTCAAGTCTGAAACCCAGCAGGACAGGTATCAAATCCCCAAACTGGCAAATCATGTACCTTGACTCCATGTCAGGTATTCTCCACACACTGCTGTGGTAGTTGGGTCCCCAAGTCCTTGGGCAGCTCCACTCCCATGGCTTTCCTGGTCTCTGGCTATGCTTTATCTCTCCCAGGCTGGTGTTGTATGCTGGTAGCTCTACCGATCTGGGGTCACCATCGTGGTCCCGCTCTCATGGCCCCATTAGGCATGGCTCTGATGGGGATTCTCTGCTGTGACTTCAACCCTACATTTCTTCTCCACATTTATTCAACATTTTTTACTCAGCACTTAATTTTTGCCAGATACTGTCCAATGTGCTAGGGATTATATGAATTAACAAAAAGATAAAAATCCTTGAACTCTTGTGACTCATGGTCTAGTGGATAGACAGAAACAATCAACTGTAGTGCCTCAGGTGGAAGATGATGAAAGCTTGGTCCAGGGTGATTTTTAGTAGAGGTGGTGAGAAGTGTTTGGATACTGTACATATTTTGAAAGTACAGACAAGATTTGCAGATAAATTTAACGTATGATAAAAGAAAACAAAAGGAATCAAGAAAGATTTTAAAGAGTTGATCCAAAGTAGCTGAGGCCGGCCTGGTGGTGCACTGCTACAGTGCGCTGCTTGGGAGTGTGGCGGTGCTCCCGCCGAGGGTTCGGATCCCACATACAGACCGGCGGCTCACTGGCTGAGCGAGGTGCGGGCGCAACACTGAGGGTTGTGATCCCGTTGCCGGTCCCGGTCCAGTACGGGCATGACACTGAGGGTTGCGATCCGTTGCCAGTCATGAAAAAAGACAAAAAGGAAAAAAAAAAAAAGTAGCTGAAAGGATGGAATTATTTAGTAAGATTGGAAAGACTAGGGCTGAAACCCGGGAACTCAGTTTGAGATGCCTGTTAGACAACCAGGTAACTTTATCAAGTTGGCACTTGGCTTCTGCATTTTGACCTTCAGAGAAGAGGTCAGGCCTGGAGATTGAAATGTGGGAGACATCAGTATGTTGATATTTAAAGCCCTGAGCCTTGATGGGATTACTACGCATGTGTGGATACAGCAGAAGAAAAGGCCAAGGACTGAGCGCTGTGGTGCCCTAATATTAGAAAGTTAGGGAGGAGCAAAGGTAGCAAGCAGTGAAGGAGACTGAGAAGTGGCCTGAGAGGTAGGAGAAAAAAATGGACAGTGTGTCCTGGAAGTCAGTGGAGTAATTGGTTTTTTCAAACTGCTCCTAATAGGTCAAATATGGCAAAGACTGAGACTGGCCATTTTGGCTAGTAATGTGAAGGACACTAGTGACATTACCAAGAAAAGTTACAGTGGAACAGAGGGAGCTCTGGAATAATAGGAGCACAGTGGAGGAATAGACCAAAAAAAGTATATTTATTGACCATCCAGAGCCAGACCCAGAGCCTTTGCCCTGTGCTAAAGCACAATAAGTCTCTGCACTGTTTCCTGCTCCTAAGCTTCCAACAGCTCACTTCCTTTCTCCAAACACACACTTTTTTTCACAGTCTAAAATAAAAATGATTGGTCTCATTTTTCAAAGTTATCTTCATAATCTTATTCTCCCTCCCTGAAATAATACCATGTTAAGCATGATTGGATTTAAGAGGTTCCCAGATGTCTCAGCCACTCATTTACATAGGAATTCTTTGGCCACACCTAGAGATAGCTAATCTCAGCCTTTAACTATGGGATTATTGTTCTATCTCCTGGGATCTCCTTACTTTTAATGTGTTGTATCTACTTTATTGGAACATTCATAGAGGTTGATAATGCAAACAAAAATGTTCAGTGTTCTAAGAGAGCATTCTAGATTTCAAGTTGTCAACTCCATCCACTTCCACTACTCATTTTAAAGTTTCTGATAGTTTTTACTGATCTTTCAGCAGACTTCATTCTCCCATCTATTTATTCATTTAACAAACTTGTATCATTGGGGAGGGTGTTAGGTATAGCTCTTCTAGCAATCTAAAGCAGATATAGTAAAATAAATAGACAAGCATAATAATAAGGGACAATTATCTATATTAGAAATCTGATTATTTGCTGCATAAACCATTTAAAAATGTGTTCTAATGCAAAAATGCATAGAGGCACAAAGGTCTTATCCATATGCAAGACAGACATGATTTATGTAGTATTCTTACACTAGTAAAAACAGAATTATTTGGGTGAATGGAATATAATATCAACTTAGTCATTTGGTCATAAAAAGAGATATTTCTGATGAGGTTATTTTGTTTGTTTGTCTGTGAAGACTAATTGCAAAGAAAAGTGTAATTTTAAAATCTAAAAACCAGTTGATCATCATAGTCTGATATTTTCAGCTGGAATGAATTCCTGTGACAGCATGAACATACACCCGCCAACATATCTGTAATAACAACCATTTCGGCAGACACTAGACTGCCACAGAGTTCCGAGGGCCTCACAGCAAGACAGTGGTGGACTTGGGGACTGATACTTTTCATCTTCCTTGAAGATAGACACCCTCCAGTTGCTACCTCGTAGGAAATCAGGAAGAATGCTCCACTATCCAGTGGACTTGGAATTACACAGCACAGTGCTAGTGAAAATATCTTATCCAATATTATGATGTATTTTGAAGGAGAGTGGAGGGAAAAAAACAGCGGAAAGAAGCTGCACACAACAAGGCCAAACAGCTGGCTGGTTTTATATCCCAGAAACAGCTTGGGACTAACTATACTCACAAGATCTCTTGGCAGAGTAGCTTGATGAAAATACCAAAGCGGTGAGGAGAAGTATTGTTTTGCTCAATACTGCATATGGCTTATTAACCTAAATGTGAACATATACGCTTTTTTTTCCCTAAAAGTCTTTGTATGTTTAAATGAGGAACTCACCAATTCTTTGTACAACACAAATGTGGTTCATCACAGCATCAAAACCAAGTAAACCTTAATAATTTTCAGAAATTTAATCATAGACATGTAGTGATTTTCTCCTTTTTTTCAAATAGTATTTTGGGGGTGGTCAATGGAGAACTAGAAAGAAATTTAAGCATGAATTCACTGGTGACTTTTTTGGATGCTAAAATGAATCTCTAAGGGAAACTGGTTATAATGGCTTCATGCATCTACTTATTCATTTTAACATTTAATTGGTACTTCCTTAAGCTATAAAGACAACTTAATTTCAAACACATTTTTTGCTCACCTGCTAGTTGCCAGAATTGTGAAATATACAAAATCTACTTTACTCTTTTAGAATTTCATGCATTAGAGATTTTCAGTATTTTAAGATTCAGTATTTTAGGAGACCTTGAATTCCATCACCCTCAAATGTGTTGATTAAATAAGTTTATTCTTTACTAAGTATCCAAGATAGATTCAATTAGCTGGGACATTTCATATTTTTATCATGAGGCATTTTGAGTCTTTTTCTTTGTGACATCAGAATTAGTTTCTCATCTCAGAGTATGCTACATTTCTCTAGTGATTCAAGTAGTTTATTGGCAGTCAGGTTGTAAAATGCTCTCTGGGTTTATCTGAATGCAAGATATTAGGAATGGAAATACATATCATTGCCACTCCTGTCAAAAAATGTAATTAACACACATGATATATCATCTTGCAAAAGTGGATGAAAATCCCAGTGGGTGACCTTGAGTCACCACTACCCAGTACATGCATGGACCGTCCTATGCCTGAAATTCTCCCACAGCATACTTGTTGCAGTCCTGTCTCCTTAGCTCTGTGTGTGCATATGTGCATGTGTGTGTGTGTATTTTCAGTTCCAAATCTCCCACTCAATTTCAATTTCTTTAACAATTTTGATTTGACTCAATTTATTGCCTAGGTAATAAAACATCTATATAGCAGAAAAAAAGTGAGTGTACTTCCCAATCAGCATACTGAGAGTTTCCTCAGTCTTTTTTATTTTTTTATGGTTTCACATAATTAATTATATAGATGTATAATTTAATTCACTAGTCCCACAATTATGGATATAAGGTGTTGTCCAATCTTTTTCTATGACCCCCCCCCCCAAAAAAAATGCTGAAAGGTATTATTGTCTTTGTCTGTTTGGGCTGCTATAACAACGTTCCATAGACTGGGTTGTTTACAAACAACAGAAATTTACTTCTCACAGTTCTGGAGGCTGGAAGTCTGAGATTAGTGTACCAGCAAGGCTGGGTGCTGGTGAAGACTCTCTTCCTGGCTTGCAGACTGCCACCTTCTCCTTGTATCCTCACATGACAGAAAGAGAGTGAGCTAGCTCTCTGCCCTCTTCTTATTAGGGCACTAATGCCATTCATGAGAGCTCCATCCTCAAGACCTAATCACCTTCCAAAGGCCTCACCTCCAAAGACCATCACATTGGGTTTAGGGTTTCAACATATAAATTTTGAAGGAGACACAAACATTCAGTCTAGTGGATAGATTCAGTCCGTAGGTAGTATAATGTCGATATTATGTTTGTAAGATAATTCCCAGAAGTGGAACCACTAGGTCAAAAATTCTATGCACTTCTAATTTTGATAGTTATTGCTGAATTGACTTTCCTAGGGGTTAGTATGTGGCATTTTACACCTGTACTTGTAGAGGATATGCCTGGATCCCCTTAGCATTGCCATCAGAGAGTGTTACCAATATTTTGGAGTTTTGCCCACCTGAAAAAATGGGAAGAAGTTTATCAGTGTGTTCTTAATTTACATTTCTCTTATTATGAGTGAGGTTCAGTATTTTATCAAAAGTTTAACAGCCATTTATATTTCCTTTTTTTTTGAATAGTGCCCTCACATATATTGTCAATTTTTGTATTATGTTTTTGGTCTTTTTTCTTATTGATTTATAGAAGTTCTTTAGGTATCAGGAACATACTTCCTTTATCTTTGACAGGAGTTCTTTTTATTTTATCAGTTTGTCCTTTATTAGAATTCTTTGTTTTTGAGAAATCTCTGTGAGAGCATGTCAACCTCCTGTGCCTTCAGTAGGCAGTTCCTTGACAATGTTTTTACATGGAAAATGGTCTGATTACATTGTATTTCTTCTGGTGTCAATTGTGCTAAATTATTTTCCTAAAACAATTCACCATTCCATCTAGATATAAAGTATTTTTATACAGTACATTTTCATATAATGTACCATATTTTTCACAGAATGTGTACATTCTTGTAATTTTTGTAAATTTTGTATATTTTGTAAATCCTTGGTAAATTTTTGTCTTCTTGGTCTATCAGTTACTAAAAAATAAACAAATAACAACAAAATCAACCTATAGAAATTTCTTACTTGGATTAAAATTTTCCTTATAATCTGCCCATTTTTGCTCTCTATATTTTATGCCTATACAATGTGATGCTTTCAAGTTCAGAATTTTTAAAGTTCCCGATGGGTTCCCTGTTTTTATCTGATATTTCATAACTTTTTTTCCTCCACATTTTCTGGTTTCTAACTATGTATCAGATTCTTAAATAATTTAGGGCACAATAATTGTCAGAAAAAGGATGATCGATTTAAGAATTTACAGAAATCCTAGGACAGTCAAGTTGATGACATGGCTTGGAATAGAGGGATACATTTAATCGTAGCATAAAGAGAACACCTAAAACATAAGCACATTAATTGGATGTATATGTATTAAAAAGACCATAAAATACTTCAATCACTTCACTATATTTCAGTGAGTAAACATGAAACTGCATCTGCCTAATTGGGAGAATGGGAACTTGCCTTTATTTTTCCAAGAAGAAAGAAACAAAACCAGATATTTAATTTTTGGTAAACTTAGTCGTTAAATTATTTTTCACATTGCGTAGATTCACATCTCTCTCATCAATGGGAGACCAAGTGCTGACGACCCTTCTCCTGAACTGCTGGAATTTACCTCTGCTCGCTATATTCGCCTGAGATTTCAGAGGATCCGCACCCTGAATGCCGACTTGATGATGTTTGCTCACAAAGACCCAAGAGAAATTGACCCCATTGTCACGAGAAGAGTAAGTTATGATGAATCAGACTGAAGCCTGTGAATGATACTGCACCATCTTTTTAATTGTCCAATTGTTAAAGAATTTAAAAATAATTCTTTTAGTGATTTGTAGGAGTGGTTATTATCAAAGACTTTAAAATTCCGATAGACCTTCCTTTGTTCAAATCCAAACTGTGCCACTTATTCGGTGTGTAACATTTATCAAACTTTTAACATTCTTAAACTTTAGTTTCCTCTTTTGTAAAATAAGGACCATACTATCTAGTGCATAATCTTATTTTTGAGGACTATTTTAGTTTCTGTTTTTTAGGTGACCTGTAGTACTACTATAATTGGCTTTGGGAAGTTAGTACTGGAAGTGCAGGGGCTTTGAAACATTTTTGGCCACAAAAATACATTTTATATTATACAGAAATACATTTTATATTATAACCTAGTACACACACACTTAAATTTTAATGTGCTTAGAATCAGCCAATGATCTTGTGGAAATATAGATTCTGATTTAGTATGTCTAGGGCAGACCTCCAATTTTAGAAAGTTCTACAATTCTAGACAGTTTCTACAATTCTAGAAAGTTCCCAGGTGACGTCAGTGTTGCTTATATGTGGATCATTTTGTCTAACAAAGTAAGTTAGTTTGTGTTTTGTTAATGAATCACAAGCCATAGTGAAGCAAAAATGCACTGCCCTAAGGGAAAACTGATTCTATGTACTGTTTCATTCTCCTTTACAAATAAAATATCAGGAAAAAAAAAATAGGTTAAAGCATCTTTTTAACAGATCTTTGAACACAGGAGCTGACAGAAGTGCTATCGTCCAGTGTTAAACTGGAATTTGTAGGATTATGATGTAGATGATCAGCCAGATTGCTATGAATGATAATTGCACTTTCTCCCTTGTACCCCCTACCACATTCACTGATTTATGTCACCTCCCTTACATGCTGCTATACAACTAAGACATATGACCAAGACAGTCAATTCAGCCATAAATCCATAAAGCAAATCCATGCTAACAGAGTACTTACTATATGAGTAGAGGTATAGGTAAGAAAGAGGATTGTAGGGAGAAACTAACATGGTGGGCCAAAGCACTTAGTTCTAGAATGATCCTACAAAGTTCAACTGCTGCCACCAATTGCCAAATTGCTGAACCAGTGGGCTGAATTTTCATAGTTCCTGAATACTCCACATATTTTGTCTCTTTATTACTTAACTTCTGCGCACCTAACCTTGAATAACTTTTAAAGTTTTAGTTATCCCCATACAACATATGTTGGATGTTTTAGTGCCCTGTATTTTCCAAACCTGAAATAATTTTACTTTGTATTGTAAATTCTCTGATGCAGAAGTAATCATTATTTTTATAGCAATGTTTAGATCCTTTGCTTGTTTAAAAAATGCCTTTTGATTCTAATTTTGGCATTACTTAAAAATATACACCCAGGAAGGCTGAATAATATTGAAGTAAAATTTAATCTTTCCTGACAGTATATCTATCAGAGAAAAAAAAAATCAATTGAAATAAATTAGTGTTCCTTTTATCATCTTTTGCAGGAGGCAGAGTGGGGGTTGGGGTGCACATCTATTATTTATAACTGCATTGTACATGAGCCTTTGAAATAATGCAGTAGAAGTCAACATATAAATATGTTTTTTGAAAGTACTCAAGTTCAATAAACATTACATGTAAATTTAAGTGTATAAAAATAGGATATTGAATTTCAGCTCTTCATGACTCAAAAGGAAAGCATTTTACATTTATATTTAAAACAGACTTTCTAATTTTAAAAGCATCTGCAAATACTACTGTGTCAGCTTTCTGAGCAAATATCTCTATTGCATCTATATTATTAAATGATGAAGCTAAGTGAAAAGGGGATTTTTGCATTACCCAAACTTTCTAGCGAGTCCTATTAGTTCAAGGTCTAGGTATATCAAATGAGATAATGTATAAAAAATATTTTAAAAGACACTATATGTAAATAACAATAACAAACCAAAGGAAGAAGAAAGAAGTAAAAGGAAAAAAAAGAATTTGTACTCAACATTCAGGTTTGTGTCCACTTACTTATTCTCATTAAATCTTGTTTTTTTTTTTAACTGTATGATTGGAATAATAGAACCATCTACCACTAAGATCATTATTTGGATTCCATATAGTAATGTAAAGTGCTCTGACAATTATAAAATTTAATACCCATGTTAGTTAAAATTTTAAAAATAGCTCAGCTCTATAATTTTGAATATCTTTAATAGATAGCTGGGTATATTAAAATAATTAGGATCATAGCCCTATATTAATTTCAGAAGGTGTATGAACACTTTAACATCACAATAAAAAAGCAAATATCCTTCACATCAAACTTGCAGTTCGTTACTTTTTATTTCCTCGTAAATACAGGCAAGAAATGTATTGTTATTAACACAATTTTGCCTAAATTTGTTGGTTCTTTTCAAATCTATCAAGTAAAACAGTCTGCATGTTATTCATGAATACTGAGTTTTCTAAAATCACAATAAAAGAGGTTTTCTTTCAAGAAACCAAGTGAACAACTTTTATGAAGAATTATTGTCCTTAGCCCTAGATAAAAACTACCCTCAGAAACAGGTACTCCAGCATGGACTTTGTGCTGTGTATGGGAAAGACATTTCTAAAATGTCCACCTCACATAAATTAGAGGTATTCTTTCTTTGGGCTGTGATTATAATGCTGAGAGTTACTTTATCTGTTTTGTGATCCCTCACTTGTCCACCAGAAACACAAACCTGCTTCAGACTAAGGATGAAAGCAGAAAATAAAGTTTTTAACTGAATGTTTCCTTTGTTATTTTCGCCTTGCAGTCATCTTAACAGGATTTCTCTCTGGATTGCTTTTTTGCAGTATTACTACTCGGTCAAGGATATTTCGGTCGGAGGGATGTGCATATGCTATGGTCATGCCAGGGCTTGTCCACTTGATCCAGCGACAAATGTATGTATATTTATAGGATGCTTAGAAAAAAATGAAGCTCTGAACTGTAAAATGCTTCGTGAGAGGCTTTGCTGACAGGGAACACTGTGAATGCGTGTCAGATCCCCACTTAGACGTGTAACAGAACACCGTGCCAGGGTGAAATAGAGCTGGCAGTTAGGATGATAGACTTTGAAGTCAGCCATCACAGTATCAGAAAACAGATTAGTTTTTTTTCCAAAAAGGCTCCAAACTAGTCTATCTATTTTGAAACCTCTTTAGCTGTGACAGCCCGCTGCATGATTTAGCTTTAGAGAATGCCTACCATCAATCAACCTGACCATTTCTTTAAAATTTTTTAATCAAAAAAATTAATGCAAACAAATGAAAAATGTGCATGGAAGTAAACATAAATGGCCACAAAACAGGAGGCTGAGGTAGGGCAGCGGCAACAAGGAGCGGGTGAAAGAGAGAATCCAAGAGAGCACTGAAAGTGCCAAACCAGAAAATGCTGGAATACTTTTGGGTAGAATTTTTTGTTAATAACAATGTATTAGTTAACAAAGAAGAAGATGAAAGAGTATCTATTTTTGCTGTCATAAACAAACTGGCAAAATTAAAAATCATCTGCTATACAGTATATGGAAGAAATATATTGAATAGTAAGATCGGTGAATATATGTAGAGCTATGGATTTTTTTCTCCACTAAAATTGTAATACAAATGACATTACACTCAAAGCTAGTTTACTGATTAACGGGTTATAATGTTATCTCCTAGGAAGTTTCAAATACCCTGGCATATTTTTCTGGGCAAGGTTGTAGTGCTGTTTTCTGCATGGTATGGGTGCCCATCAGGTGTACTGATTGGTGGTATTTCCCAGGCTTTAAGAGACCACAGGCAGCCTTGGAAGCCCAGTTCCATGCGGTGAATGAGACTGTGTTCAGAGCGCACACACAGAGGAGACTGAGTCCTAGGAACATTAGATTTCTGTTCTACCTGTGCCTAAGTAAATGCCTAGAAATCAACTCCCTCCTCTTTTGCCACATCTAGAAATGTTAATACCACTTTGAGAGATGACTTAAACTGGACACATCCAATCCCCAAAATCCTGAATATCTCAGTCATCAAAGAAGAGAATACAGTCCTCAAAACTACTCCCTATTAGGCCTTCCTACTTTCTTCTAAGTCTAAACCCACTGCTTCCAGAGCCAGCCTGAACCTTGCTAAGCTGGTGTTCATCAAATATACTCCTCCAAGGCTGGCACTTTTTGCTTCCCAGGGTGACAGGAGTTTTACATTTTAGTGCATAGTCTAGAAGTTTTTTTCTTTTCTTCATATGACCTTTCAGAGCCTCTCATTTATGGTTCTAAATAATACTAAAGTTCATTCCCTCCTCTTTTGACTAGAAATCTCGCTGTGAGTGTGAGCATAACACATGTGGCGATAGCTGTGATCAGTGCTGTCCAGGATTCCATCAGAAACCTTGGAGAGCTGGGACTTTTCTGACTAAAACTGAGTGTGAAGGTATGTTCTGGGGAAGCTGACAGGGCGAGTCATTCTCCTTTTCCAAGGACATAGGTAATGGAAGCATGTGGTGATTTTAGGTAAACTCATATTTCTGATGTACACATTTCATCCAAAGCAAGAATGGTAAATTCTTTATCCTGCTATCTTAGTTGCTCAACTTTTGGGTTATTTTTTTTTTTTTAATGTGGCAAATATTTACCAAATACCTATGAATTTACCATTGTGGAAGGATATGAGAAATAGATAAACCTATACATTTAATTATCATCAGGGTGAACCTGATGCTTATTGCATCATGTTTATGTAGACTACTAAAAATGTAAATAAACATTAAGCAAGACCTAGACTATGTAGAGACTAGTCTTCCAAACACACATTATCTACAGCTCCCTCCAGCTGCTCCCTTTGCAGTCCCACCCTCTACCCCCCTCTCCTCATAAATAGCCTTTGAATACCCATCATCTAATAAAGGGAAAAAGATCAGAGGTAAGAGATTATACCCCACAGATTAGGTTTATTATCTGAAAGAAAAAGGCACTATGACTCATTAGTTATGAAGGGTGGTGTTTGGGGCAGTAGCTGGAAGGGCACAGGAGTAAAAGTTTTAAAAAAGGCAAGAGGTCAAATTTGGGGAAATTAATATAGTGATAATCATTAGCATAAACTATGCTATAGCAATTATTGGACCATGACCACTAGTTAGGGAGAAATTGGCTTACCACAAAATATTTACATTGTATAATGATAAAGTAAAATTTAAAAATAAAAATAATAGAATGGCTATGCAAACATGTCAACAAATACTCATTTATACTTTAATATTATCACTTTGAAAATAACCCATATGTCCAGTTTTTCCTGAAGGGAAATCTCTAAGACAACTGGTAGAATATAGTATAAGGCATTGGAGAAACCTGTGTTTCTGGACATTTTCTCAGGCCAAGAAAAGATCTAAAAACGGACTTGTGGTAAACTGTAAAGCCAAACTGAATACAAATATTAATACTTTAGTGAATCAACCTTAACTACATTTTTTTCAGTTTAATAAGTACAATTGGCCTCCAAAACAGGCTAGGTTGACATTTTAAATTAATACCAAACCTATATAGTCATTGAATAACAAATTAATTCAACTTACATTTACCATAAATCACAATAGATCTTTGAAATGATTGGATTATAACACACTTAAATCATAAAATAGTCCCCAACCACAAAATATACTTTCTTTTCAATTTAAGATTCTGCATATGCTATCAGTGTCTTGAGTCCATTCACTTTCTTTACTCAACTTATTTACTTTTTGATTTGTGTCTGTGTGTGTACAGATATTTTGGATTAGAATTCTCTCATTATTACTGGGACATATCTGGAGGCATGGGCCACCACTGGATGGTCACCCACCATTGTAAGGGATCACTGGAGTCCCAGCGTTTGTTTTCTTCAACTACTCCCAGCCCTGTTCCAGCTAATCCCTCAGTTCTCCACAGAGAGCAGACATTCATTCCTAAGAGTGACTTTAAATGAAATGTCACCCGGGGATATTTGCTTTCAAGCTTCTTCAGATTTTAATTAAGTTTCTCTTCTGTTTTTCGAATATCAACAATCACAAGTTGGAGCAGCATTTGATGGTGGGGATTTTTCCTGTTGCCTCAGACATCATGTTACATTTTACTGCTCTTTACCTGGGTATCTCTGTTGTAGGACAAAACAAAAAAGATAGATTAACTCCATAGCAACAGCGGTAGACTAAACAGAGCAGAAGATTCCCACTTGTTACTATGTACATTTTTTAAATAGTGGCATTATGTAACAATTTTTTCATTCTGTGTAGAATAAAGGGGAGGCTATATTTCCAAATTGAAAAAAAATAAACATTTAAAAAACCCAGAAATTAAAGATGGAGGTCTTAAACATAAAACCTTAGATACAATCATGCTTTTGACAGTGTATGCATTTGTAAAGCTTATATGAAAATTTTCTTTTCCATGTTGAACAGTACTTCAAACATCTTAACATTTAGAAAAATATTCTGTGACATGTTAAAGCCCTCCATAAAATTAATAATCGCCTTCTAATTCATTTGAGTTTAATTTTGATTTTCATCAATTGAGCTTATTAAGACAAGATATCTCTCAAGATCAAAGAAAATTCTTTCATTGCTAAGCCTTTACTGAAGAACAGCTTCATATCATCTGTCTTGGACATTCTGTGAAATAGTAAGTTTCTGGTGACAGAGCAGAAAAATGGCTCTTTGTGAACAGGTATTATCGATGTTGTCTGAGGCTGCAGAGTAGAGCTGGTCAGGGTGCTGTTGATCGACACAGGCAGGGCCGTAGGCAGAGGGTCCTGGCTGCACGGAGTATGAGAAGGACTGTTACTCAGGCATCAGTGTTTTACCTTCATTAGCTCATAGTTATAAATACTTGTAGCAACACGATTTCTAAATTGTGTGAGAATAAATTTGTATTACTCTATGCTTCCCTCTGCTTATACTGGCAGCAGAAATCTTGACTGTTTCTTGCAATGTATTTTTACAACTGGGTTCTTGAGAATTCTTGTATATTGTCCTAAAGATACAAAATTGCTTATAATGCCTACTGATTTATATTTATTACTGCATGTTACTGTAAAATAAAGTTTGAAGCTCTCCATGAATATAGCAAAAATACTATATTCTAAATAAAAAGTCAGTAGGTCAGGGAAGATATTTGCAACAAATGTAATGAGGAGATAATATCCTTATAAGAGATCTTACATATCAATAAGAAAAAATTCAATAAATCGGTTAAAAGTGAGCAAAGCTCAAAACAGGTATTTCTCAGAAAAGAAATAACTTATAATCCTATAAAAGGATCACACTCATAATTAAGGAAGTACCAATTAAAACAATGAAAATATTATTTTTAACTTATCAAAGTGCTCATTCACTTAACAAATACTTGACTGCTTACTGTGTCCAGGAACTGTATTAAAAGGGTTAAAAATACACAATGTTGGTGAGGCCCTGGGGAAACAGTTTTGTGGTTTCTACTGGGGTGAGAATTGTTTGACATAGCATTTTTAAAGGAGAATTTTTTAAGTGATTAAAATTTAAATTTTACATGCCCTTTGACTAGAAATTATACTTCCAGGAATTTAGCCTACAGATGTCCTCATATAGGTGTACAGGGCATATTATCATGATCCTTGTAACTATTATACAATCGCTATTGCTACTGAAACTAACATTTATCGAGCTGAGTACTTAGTACGTCTCAGGCATTCTGCTAAGCATTCTCAAAACAACTATAAGAGATAAGTGCTAAAATGACACTAAGACTTGTTTTCTCCTCAAAGCCACTCAATGAGCAAATGGGAAACTTCCTAACATTAGAGCCCCCACCCCTCTCCCATCTCCTTGTCCTCCCAGTATGTGCAGTGTTATTTGTAAAGGAGAAACAAGGGCCGGCCCGGTGGCGCACTGGATAAGTGCGCCGCTTGGGAAGCGCGGCTGCGCTCCCGCCCGAGTGTTCGGATCCCACATACAGACCGGTTCCCGCTCACTGGCTGAGTGAGGCGCGGGAGCGACCCCGAGGGTTGCGATCCCATTGCCGGTCCCCGGTCCGGTACGGGGGCAACACTGAGGGTTGCGATCCGTTGCTGGACACGGAAAAAGACAAAAGACAAAAAAAAAAAATAAAATAAAATAAAGGAAAAACAATGTTACTGTACTAATATGGACTTTATAAATACCTCCATTCAAGTAGTTCCCTGTGTAGTCTCAGGGGATAATACGTAACGTGGAAAGAGCTCGACAATTTACTGTTAGTGAAATGAAACAGTTAAGAACAGTATATAAATGCCCCCCCCCACCACTCTTCATGGAATAAATAAAAAGATTGAGCATGTATGCATACATGCATACCTATACATACACACATGTACACACATTATGTGTGCAGAAATCAATGTAAGGACACATAAGAAACTCAACGTCTAAAGTAGGTAGGAGACTGCATAAATATCTTTCCCTAGTTCTTATCCTAATATAAATATTACATAATTTTTAAAGCCTTATCTAGTCCTTTCTGGGGAAGGTGATTTTTTCCTTCTTTAAATTCATGTAATGTAACATGAAAAAAGACAAGGATGATGAAGAGGAAGAAAAATCAATTGAGAACTTATTTATAAGGCGTTAGACTAATGATTTTACATGGATTATTTCACTCGATGCTTTTAAATACCCCTATCTGGTAATTACTATTGACCATATCATGTTTTATATGGAAACTGAGCCTTGGTGAAATCAAGATGTTCTCAACATCACATGACTACTAAGTAGTGAAGATTACATCCAAATCTAATAGTGTTTGGTGAAAAATAGCATGATCTTAGCCACTAAGCAAACTAGCTCTCATTTTATCCTGATTACCTGGCACCTAACATGTATCTTATCTTGCTCACCAGGTAGAATGTGAAAGATTGTGGTACTCTTAAGCAGTGCACACTCTGGAGCCTGACTTCAGAGTTTAGTTTCCAATACTGAGGAGATTACCTTTTACAAGGTACTTCACTTCTCTGTCCCGCAGATTCCTAATATATGAAAAGAGGTTAATAATAGTACCTGATTCATAAAGATATTTTGAGGATTAAATTTAGTGCTAATAAATATAAAACACTAAAAAAAAGAGCCTGGTATATTAAAAAATAAGTAAATTTTAGTTGTTATTAGTAGTAAAAGAAAGGAATTATATTTTACAAGTCCTTCTTTACACATAGGATCTAACACAGAGATTCCCATATAGTAATTATTCACTACAGATTACTTGGCTGGTAATCATTCAGTGCCAGCATTCAACAATTTATTCTTTGTCATAATAAGAAATAATAGATTGAACCATAGGAAATTACATTTTTGTAAGTCAAAATCAGTAAAATATTGGCAATTTCACATGATTCAGTTTAATTTATGTTTTACTTATTTCAAATTCCATTAAAAAGTGTGAATTTATTAATACATGCATTAAATCCAAATACTTTCTAGATATCTTTCTATGTGCATGTATGTGTATCCTAAATGTAATGTAATTTTCCACGCATTATGAAAATTTATTATGTATAACAAGAAATTTTTGTTGTTGTTGTTTTGTAGCTGGCTGATACAGGGATCGAACCCTGGACCTTGGTGTAATCAGCACCACACTCTAACCAACTGAGCTAATAAGCCAGCCCCAGAAAATGATTTTTAAATGTTTCTGAAACCTGAAATGAATGTTTACTAATTTATTTTCCCTAATGCAGCATGCAACTGTCATGGAAAAGCTGAAGAATGCTATTATGATGAAAATGTTGCCAGAAGAAATCTGAGTTTAAATATACATGGAAAGTACATCGGAGGGGGTGTGTGCATTAATTGTACCCAAAATACTGCTGGTATAAACTGTGAGACATGCCTTGATGGATTCTTCAGACCCAAAGGGGTAAAATATGCTTTTTCTTTCATAAAGTGTTACTTTTGCTTTTTCATACAAAGATGTATTATACAGAAAAATAATTTTGAAAGCCTCTCTAAAAAGTTGAACTTCAAATTTTAAAAGGTGATGGGGCATGTTTCATAATGGAAACTGATATAAATCTTTGAGGATGTGAGATAAAACATTTCTGTCACTCCAGAAAGTTCCATCATGCCTCATTCTGGTCAATTCCATATCTCTGGGAAAACTGTTTGAGTTTTTAGAGTATAAATTAGTTTTGCCTCTTACTAAATTTGATGAAACTGAAATCATATAATACATACTAATCTGTGTCTTCCTTCTTTCACTCAGTATAACATTGTAAGGATTATCCATGTTGTTTGTGTATCAATAGTTCTTTAAAAAAAATGCTGAGTGGTATTCTTGTGCATGGACGTACCCAAAATTTTAATCTACTTTCCTGTTGATGGATATCTGGATCATTTCCATTGTTGATTAGCTCCTACAAACAATTTTATACGTCTTTTTGTAATCATGTTTTTATTTACACTGTGTAAATACCTAGGAGTAGAATGCTTGTTTCATAGGATAGGTATATGCTTCACTTTATAAGAAACTGCCAGTGTTTTGCCAAATTAATAATAATGTATGACATACACTTAGACCAAAAAGGTATGTAAATTCCAGTTGTTACATATCATCTATAATATTTGATATTGACTATCTTTTTAAATTTTAGCCATCTAGTGGGTGAGAAATGGTATCTGATTATGGATTTAACTTTCATTTTAAGTGCTTATTGGCCTTTCCTTTATCTTTTCTTGTGAAGTACCTGTTCAAGATATTATGTTTTTATTCTAGAAAACTTATAACTTTAACTTTTAGGGCTATGGTCCATATCAAGTAAATCTTCATGTGTGGTGTGAAGTAATGATTGAGATTTACATGGTTAACCCATTGTTCTAGCACCATTTGTTGAAAATCAATTGACCAGGTTAAATGGGTCAATTTCAGGAGCTTAGATTATGTTCCCTGTATTTATTTTTTCATCTTTGTGCTAATATCATGTTATGTTGATTGCTTCAGCTTTAATAAGCCTAGAATTCAGATAATATAAGTGCACCACCATTATTTTTCTTTTCAAAGATTGTTTTGTCTATAGTAGTTTACATTTCCATACAATATTATTTTATTTTATTTTTTATTGGTTATGAATATTCATGAGATATAAAGCTGTTTGTCACCCCTCATGCCCAAGATGCGAAGGCCAGATTCATACTGGCAGCATACACATTACCACAAATTGCATTTGTACCCTGTGCCTCCCAACCAATTATCCCCATCCAACTTCCCCCTCCCCCTATGTATGTTCTCTCCCACTGCAAGTCCAACGCGCCACTGTGGTCTTTCTTTCCTTCCTTCTTTCTCTCTTAGCTCCCACTTATCAGTGAGGACACGCGGTATTTATCCCTCTGTGCTTTGCTTATTTCACTAAACATAAGTTTTTCCAGGCTTATCCATGTTGTTGTAAATGGGAGAATTTCATTTTTTTTTTATGGCAGAGTAGTATTCCATGGTGTATATATACCACAGTTTCCTTATCCAATCATCCATCAGTGGACATTTAGGTTGGTTCCATATCTTGGCTATTGTAAACAGAGCTGTTTTGAACATGGAAGTGCAGGTATCCCTTAAATGTGATAATTTAGAATCAACTTGTCACTTACAGAAAATATTAGGATTATTGCACAGAATCTATATTCAAAAATGGAGAAGGGAGTTTGTGGAGATGTTGGTCAATGGAAAAAAATTACAGTTTGACAGGAGAAATAAGTTCAAGAGGTCTATTGTACAATGGGGGCCTATGGTTAGTTATAATACATTGTATTCTTGAAAAATTCTATGAGGGTAAATTTTGGGTTCTCACCACAAAAATGATGACTATGTGAGGTAATGTATATGTTAATTGGCTTGATTTAGCTATTCCACAATGTGTATATATATTTCAAAACATCGTGTTGTACATGATAAATATACACAGTTTTATTTGTCAAATAAAATTGAACAAAACATTAAAAAATATGGAGAGAACTAACATCATAACAATATTGAGTCATTTAATTAATAAACACAGCATATCTCTCCATTTATTTCTATTTTCTTTAATTATTTACATCAGTATTTTCACTGTAAAGATCTTGCATGTCTTTTGTTAAATTTAATATAGTATTTTGTTTTGCATTATAAATTTTTAGAAAATTTTCTTGTTATTTACTGTCATTATTAGAAAGATTTTTGAATATTGACTTTATGTCCTATGTCCATTATCAGTTTATTTATTAATTCTAGTAGTTTTAAACTACATTTTGTATAAGTGTACATATAAACAATAATATTGCATGCAAATAAATTCAGGCTTACTCCTTCCTTTACCATCTTTATGCCAATGTTAACTAAAAATAGTGAGAGATGACATTTTTACTTTGTTTTCAATCTTAATGGCAAATATATGATATTTCACTATTGAGAGTGATGGGAGTTGTGGACTTTTTTATGGATGCCCTTTATCAGATCCAGCAGGTTCCTTACTAATCCTAGGTTGCTGAGAGTTTTATAATAAAAAGGTATTGAATTTTGTCAAATGCCTTTCTGCATCTGCTAAAATGAACATAAGAATTTTCTTCTTTATTCTATTAATGTGGTCAATGTGTACTGATGGATGTTTCACATATGAAGCCAACTTTACATTTGTGGGTTAAACTCAATTTGGTTATGGTTATTATTACATGACATATTATCATTTTTATATATTAAATGATTTGCTTTGCTCTATTTGGTTAAATATTTTTCCATCTTCTCATATGAGATATTGGTCTGTAATTTTGTTTTCTTGTAATGTCTTTATCAGGTTTTTGTCCTGGGGTATACTGGCCTCAACAAATGAGCTAGAACATGCTTTCTTTTCCTTCGTTTTCTAAAATAATTTGTGTAAGACAGGAATTAATTCTTTTTGAAATTCTTGGTGGAATTCCTTAGTAAAACTATCTGAGACTCTAGTTTTCTTTGTGGGAAGAACTTTGTGAATATATTGAATATTTTTATTAGATATGGGACTAAATAGGTTTTGTATTTTTCAGGGAGGGGTCTGTTCTGATACACTGTATTTTCAAGGGGTTTGTTCATTTTATTTAAATTGTCAAATTATTGGCATAAAATTGTTTAAAAATTTTTCCTATCTTTTTTAAGTATATAGTTTCTATTCTGATATCTCCTCTTTAATTCCTAAAATTACTAACTTTTTTTCTCTTTTTTAGTGATAAATTATGCTAGGGATTTATCAATTTTCTTGATCTTTTCAAAAAACCTTTTGCCTTTTTAATTTTCTTTTATGTTTATTGGTATCTGTGCTTATATTTATTATATTATTTCTTTAACCTATTTGGGTTTAAATTTCCTGTTCTTTTTGCTACTTATCAACTTGGAAACTTAGATTATGATTTTAAACTTTTTCTCCTTTTATAATATAAGCATTTAAATATAAATTTCATTCTAATAGGTTCTTTAGCAGCTTCCCATGAATTCAAAAATTCTTTATGTTTATTATTATTTATTTAAAATAACTTCTAGTTTCTCTTGTGATTTGTTCTTTGTTGTTTAATTTCCAAATATTTGGACTTTATTGACTACCACATTTTCATTGAGTTCTACACTGGATGTCTTATAATCTGAGAACACATTTTCTAAGATGTCAAACTTTAGACTTTTATTGAGGTTATTTATGTTATTGCTCAGTGCATGGTGTCTCTAGGTAAACTAATATGTGCACTTGAGAAGGTTTATCCTGAAGGTGTTAACTGCTGCTAGTGTGGATTTGTCCAATCTATGATTGTGAATTCCCACCTTTCATTTGTCGGTATTTTTCCATGTACTTTGAAGCACTATTTTTAGGTGCATATACATTTAGAATTTTCCACATCTTTTGTTTTTTTGTACCTTATAACTAGACATTTTAACAGTTATTAAGATTTCCACTTAATCATAGAGAAAACTTTTTGTCATACAATCTACTTTTTTCTCCTATTAATATAGATATACTAGCTTTCTTATGCTTACTCTGTCTGTATGGTGTATCTTTTCCAATTTCTTTCCTTTCAACCTATTTGTACCTTCGTTTAAAAGCAGGACACTAATAAACAGTAAAATGGATGGGTGTTGCTTTTTTTATCCTGACAATCATTGTCTTTTAAACTGTGGGTTTAGTTCATACATTTAATGTAATTAATGATGGGATTGGATTTTGCTCTTTGTTTTCTGTTTATCTCACAAATTGTTCCAATTTTTCATTTTCTATCTTTTGCATTAAACAAATATTTTTCAGTAACTTACTTCCTTTATCATCTTTTTAGATGTTTCTCTTAGTGTATTATCTTTTGAGTTCATGCTGTAGTGATTACAATATACGTTCTTGACTTATTACTATGTGCTCAGAGTAACTGCTGTAACATAATACCTCACATACAATTAAAACTCTGCAATAGTACAGTTTCATCTACACTTATCTTTTAGGCTATTGTTTTCATATATTGAACATAAATTGTAAGCCACCAATACAATGTTGTAATTTTTGTTTGAAGTCACTGTTCTTTTAAAGATGTGAAGAGAAGAAAAAAAAAGTTTCACATTAACCATATATTTATCATTTCTAGTACCCTTCAGTACTTTCATACCTATTTCTCTTATGCCTGGAAAACTTCCTTTAGCATTTTTTTTGTAGTGCAGAACTAGTGGTGACAAATTCTCTCAGCTTTCTTTTATCTGAAAATATCTTTATTCTCTCCTCATTATTGAAGGATATTCTCAATGTAGGAACAGAAGTGTTTGTTTTTCAGCACTTTAAAGATGTAGTACTGTTATTTTCTAGATATCATTGATTATTTATGAGAACACAGACATCATTTGTATCTTTGTTCTTTTATTTGTAATGTATTTTTAATTCACTAGTTGATTTCAAGATAGTCTCTTTATCTTTGCCTTTTAGCTTTACACCATGTATTGAAAAACTTTGACCTGTAGACCAAATCTAGGCCTTGGCTTATTTTTGTACAACCTGTAAGCAAAGAATGTTTTTTCATTTGTGAAAGTTTGTCAGAAGAAAGAAAAGAAGAAGAGGAGGAGGAGGAGGAAGAGAAACAGAGTCCTTATATGGCTTCCAAAACCTATATTTTACTATATGGCCCTTTACAGTAAAAGTTTCCACCCTCAGAGTTAGAATATGATGTGTCTGTGTTGGCTTTCTTTGTGCTTATCCTGCTTGGTTGACTGAGCTTCTTGGAACTATAACTTTAGATTTTATTCCATATATAGGAAATTATAAGCCATTACTTCCTTAAAAATATATTTTTGTGACCCATGCTCTCTCTTCTCCTTCTGGGCTCTAACTACATGCATTCAGGTTGCTTGATTGTGTCCTGTAGGTTACTGAAGCAAATACTAATTTTATAAACTTTTTTCTTTCTTGTTCTCCAAATTGGTTAGTTTCTATTTATCTGTCATTATGTCATTAGGTTGACTGCTTTTTCTCCTGCCATCTCTAAACTGATATTAAGCAAATTCAGTGAACTTTTCAATTAAGGTATTTTACTTTCAAGCTTTCTGGAGTTCTTGTATTTCTTATGGTTTCTATTTCTCTGCTCAAATATGCCATGCATTCACTTACTATTTGCTTTATGTTCTTGGACATCTTTACAGTGCCTGCATTGACTGCCTTGTATACTAATTTTGATACCTCTGTAACCTCGGGATTGCTTTTATTGACTTTTTTAAAAATAAGGTCAGATCTTCCTGTTTTTTCTCATATCTAGTAATTCATAATCGATACAGGACATTTTGGAGAATTCAGTGTAGAAGTCCTGTATTCTATTATCTTCCTCTAAAGATTTTGAATTGTGTGCTCATTAGTAGTAAACTCACTGAGTGATCACCATGAAGTTATAGAGGCTTGCTTTTACACTTTGTTAGGGCAGATTGATGAAAAGCTCAAGGTGTTTCTCAAATGTTTCTAACTTAGTTGACTTAAACTCCAATATCTGTTTACTTTATCGTGTGCAGCCCTTGAAAACTCTGTTCAGGTTATTCAGATTTCCAGCTGTTGCTTTTCACTGTATTCCTTGGAGTCTCCTAAATGAAAGTTCATGGAAAGATTTGTATTATCTTTCTATTCTATTTTTCCATGAACTTCTTGAAATACCGTCATCCAATAAAGGCATCGGTTAAGCATTTGAAGAGTCTTGCTATGCAGATTTTGATCCCATCCCTCTATAAATATGGATCTTGTCCAGTGTTTTTTTTTTCTTTCAAACATCAAATCTTTCCAGTTTCTGACTACTCTTGGTTATTCTCCCAAGTACTCAAATATTTGATTTTTATATTTTGTCCGCAATTCATAATTGTTATCAGAGGATGTGTTAGTTCCATACAAGACACTTAGCTAGTATCAGAACTGGAAGCTTGATCAAGTTTTTATTGCAAGTTAAGTAATAAGTGAATCTGAACCTAGATTTTGTTTTTTGTTTTTTTTTTCTTTTTTGTCTTTTTTACTGACCGGTAATGGGATCTCAACCCTCGGTGTCGCGCCTGCACCGCGCTCAGCCAGTGAGCAGGAACCGGTCTCCACATGGGATCTAAACCCTCAGCGGGAGCACCGCCGTGGTCCCAAGTGGCGCACTCTCCAGTGTGCCACCGGGCCAGCCCTAGATTTTGGTTTTTTAATACAAATAAAAATATCTATGCTATACTATATGTTAAAAAAATGCAAATCTTTCAAGCATTCACTATTTGGGTACAAGCTCATTGTGTTTTTATAAAGATGTAGAAAGAAAAGTTTTGTGCGTTGCAACTTAGTTAGACAACATCTTTTTGATGTTCTTTAAATTACTGTCTTAAAATTAGATTTTAGATTATCTACTAAATATTTAATTTATATATATATAAATTATGTATATAAACAAATATGATCTATATATATTATGCAATGCTAAGTTAAAGGATGAATTAGTAATCTGAATTATTATTTTAATAGGATTAAAAATCAATGTAAAATTGATATGTTTGCAGAATCTCATAGGTTAGAAGGTTTCCTGATCAACAATCTGATTCAGACAGATTTCCCCAATTACAAGTGGTGAGAATAAATAGGAGGCTTTGGTTTGCTCAAGCTCATCATTGGGATCATAAATTGTACTTCTAAGAGTCAAAATTTTATCCACAAGAAACTTTTTGCAGTAAGCCCACAGAATGTTTTTTGTTTTTGTGTTTTTTTTTCATGTCTTAGTGGCTTCTATAGCCATTCTCCCAATTCTACTCATACTTCAAGCTTCATTTTAAATGTCACTTTTTCTGTGAAACATTGATTGACTTCATTGTGTTGTGTTATTACTCCCTCTTTTGCCCCATAACAGTCTTTTTCTACGTCTGTTTTATCACTTGGCACATTCTCTTTAATCAATGTCTTTCAAATCTGTTATTCCTGTAAGCTTGTTTAAGGCAGGGACCATGCATTACCTGTCTGTGCTGTATGCAGTCCAGTCCTTACTTCACAATGGGGGATGAATGAATGGGTCTTAACTAAATGATGACTTTGAAACTGATGTGTGAAACCAGTTGATTGATATTCAGTCAGATATGAAAATAACTCGTTTTAACAATCTGATTTATATTAGCAAGCAAGTTTCCATTTGTAAATTAAGTCTAGATATATACGTATATGAAAGCTATATTTCATGGGGAGGGGACTAACATGTGTATGTTAATATATGTCTTTATTTCAGCAGTATTTTCAGTATTTCCTAGGCAACTAATTTAATTTTTTTGTTCTTTTGTTATTCCATCTGGAAAATAAATATTTTATATATAGTATATTAGCACAGTCTAAGTTTGTTTAATTAAAATATCCCAACAGTAAAAGCTACTATTTATATTAAGTATTTAATATATGCCAGGAATCTTATGAGATGCTTTATATGTTATTCCTTTTCATTTTAATTTATGTAACATTATGGTAGTTGCTATTATTATCCTCATGTTACAAGGAAATCAACTGCACAAGCCAGTAAGTGGTCTCGCTGGGATATGATCTCAAGTTTTACTAATTATGGAATCCACATTGTTTCCTCCCGGGTTATGCGGCCTCACAGAAAGTCAAATTTTTAATTTAAATATTTAATATTATCTTTTCTCAACCACCAAATATAAATTTCTATTTAATTAATCCTACCATGATCAATGTGAGAAAAGTTCTTGAAAAATAAATTTGGGGGAAACTTTTTGCATTGCTAATTTGACTCTGTTGTAATAAAAAACAAAGCAATCAGAAAAACTTTATTATGGAATATATGTTAGAGTACACCAAACATACATTGTTATTTTTCGTTGTAATGATAGTGACACTGTGGTAATAAAACAGTTGCATCCTGAGATGTGTAGGAATTCAAGGTTCTTTGTCTGGAATTTCTTTTAAAAAACTCAGCAAAGGATAAAAAGAGATAAAACTTATATGGCAAAATCTTGACCATTGTTGAATCTAGGTAACAAATATATGTGTTTATTAGACTATCCTCTTTACTTTTGTGTATCTATTTAAAAGAATTGGATCTTAGAAATTGCAAACGTATTAAAGGTAATTTCTTATAATTTTCTCAATTTTTTTGTTATCGTGTATTATTAAAATTAAATTGTCCTTAAAAGTTTGCCAATTTGAAAAATATTGTTGTTTTTATTACACTTGATTCAAAGCATTTTAATATTTTTGTTAGGTATCTCCAAATTACCCAAGACCGTGCCAGCCGTGTCATTGTGATCCGGTCGGTTCCTTAAATGAAGTCTGTGTAAAGGATGAGAAACGAGCCCGACGAGGTGAGAGCTGTAGTAGACAGCACTGCTCTTAGGGAAGAACAACTCAAAGCCACATAGGATTATTTTCAGAACATTCTGCAGTACATTTATTCATGTAATAAATGTTCTTAAATCTATCAGAGTTGCCTCCAGGAAGAAGTTTTATATTTATCTCAATAATTAGTTTCATGTTTAATTACAATGCTTTGAAAGCAAAAGGAGTTGAATCATTTGTTTTGATGTATATATATATATTCACACACACACACACACACACACAGAGAGAGAGAGAGAGAGAGAGAGAGAGAGAGAGAGAGACAGAGAGAGAGAGAGAGAGAGTCAACACAAATCTGTGGCGTATGTAATTTTTTGTCTTGTTATTTATTAGATTGTGTTGTAGCTTCTATGGATTCTAGTGTGAAATGAAAACACTCATTGAGGGGGGCATGAGCTGCAAAGGGAAGAGCAGACAGAGGAGACATGTAGGCAATAATATCGAAAGCAAGAAGTGCACATGAAGGACTAGAAAAGGCAGCAGTTGTGAGTAAACGAAGGGAAAGAGACTGACACTAATTTAAGCCAAAAACTTTCTTTGAGGAATAAGTGATGAACTCCAAACATTCAGGAATCAGATGCCAGCATAACTTGGTGTAAAATGTTTGGGAGCTACTTCCAGCTACTTGCTTGCCAAGTTGAAGTAGAGAATTCATAGAATGTATCTGGAACAGTTTCTTTATATCTCGAAGAGTGAGTTTGTCCCCTCTTTGGAAAGTCTAAAATTAATCACAGCTAGGATGTAGGTTTTTTCTCCTAATGATTTTAGAGTTAAAAAGACTGGCAGTGCTTCTTTGGTACAGTTTAGCTTACCTGCCTTTTTTTTTTTTATTAAACTGTAGAATTATCAATTTGAGTATTAAATCCTAAAATATTACAAACTGATATATTTTAATATTTAAATGGTGAATTACTGAGATGATCTTTCATTTTAAGCCCCCTTTCCTTTTTTTGGAAACAGCTAAATCACATTATTTTCACTAATGTCACTTAAGTCTCCCTCCCCCCCTTTTTTTTTTGTCCTTTTTGTCTTTTTTCGTGACCGGTAACGGGATCGCAACCGCTCAACCAGTGAGCGGACCGTTCTCTATATGGGATCCGAACCCTCGGCGGGAGCGCCGCACTCTACCGAGTGCGCCACCGGGCCGGCCTGTCCCTCCCCTTTTTAAATGATAAGTATATTATCATTGAGAAAGTTATAAAAAAAATAAATAAATAAAATAAAAATAGAAAAATAAATATACGATGCAGTGGTAATTCAGCAAGGATACCACTATTAACATTTTTGTATATTTTGGTCATAATGCATAGAGAAATTCTTGATATTGCTCTTTCTGATTTTACCTGGGTTTATTCCCAAATCTTTTAAAAATTTCTCTGAAATCTGGTTTTAGCACCGAAATAATACATCATTATATAGTTGTACTATAATTATTTACCTACTCAACATTAAGATTGTTTCAGATTTTTCTGTAGGCAATACTTTGATAAAGACTTTTGTATATAAATATTTTTCAATTATAAAAATAATATGTAGCAAAATAAATTTTTAACAATAAGGAAGGGAATAAAATAAACAGCAATAGTGTCCTCTTCAACCTATTGACCCCCAGTCCTATTTCCAAGTTTAACCATATCAAGCATTTTCTCCTATTCAGTTCTTTCGTGAATTACCTCCAATATCTAAATAATATTCTTATTATTTTTGTTGCCATTAAATATTCCCTATGGACTTTTCACCTTGAAAGGCAAAGAAATGTTTCATTCACACCTCCTCCCTCCTTCTCTTTACCATTTATACCTTTTTATTCTGTATTTATTTTACAGTATCTTTACCATATTAAATAGAAAGCTTAAATCTCTGTTTCATGATCTTAAGTTTACACTCTGTCTTTGAGATCCTACTGTGCAAGATCAGAAGAAAACCGGCTCTACGTTCTCCACCACTTGGCAGTGTCTGTCAATTTCATATTTATCTTTTCAAAGATTTTAACAGTTATATTCGATTCTAGGCCACTAATTAGTTATTATAATTTTAAAATTTAAATCTAATAGTCAAGATTTGTAATATTGTAATTAGATACATGTCATTCAATATAGACCTGAGTTGAAAAATTGGACACATACTCATAATACATTTTTACCTTCATGCTTAGTCTGATGATCTCTTTGGGAAAGGTGTGGTCAAATGGTTTGAACTTCTTAGGTTGGGTAACCAGATAGTAAGAAATGATATTCCAGTGTCTTCTTGGCATTAGCTTGATTTTTAAGGAAGTATGTATTTCTTCCGTGAAATTTTTGTTTTTTTTTCATTGGAGGGGTGTAAAGTAGTTTCCCCCCCAATAGATTTGTAAGAGCTATTTTTTAAAAAACAATAATAGTATGCTATATTTGTTATATACAATTTCCAGATTTGCTTTGTGTCTCACTGTTGTTGACAAAGATTTGTAATACACAGAACTTAAAAAAATTTTATATAATAAGCCATCAAATTCAGATAACCTTTTTTAGCTATCATAATGACACTATGCTGAGATTACTGTATATTTTAATTTTTCCTGTTGGATTTCTTACATGCCTTTATAATCCTAAAACTCTCATCTATCCCCAAATTAGTCAAATGTCTATATTATCTTCATTTGTTTGATTTCATTTTATTGCACTTAATTTCATAATCTATCTGGAATTTTGCTTGCTTTTCTTCTGCTTTTCAAATTTCTATTCTCTACTGTGGTGTTCATTTTGTTTTTATCTTATTTTATAATTCCATGAATTAAATTTTAATTTATTTATATATTTTTAAAATAATAGAACTATTTAGGCCTGTAAGTTTACTTTTGGTTATAGTTTTTCCATGTTTGATAAACATTTCTGAGTTTCTTTCTCACTGCTATTATAGTCTACTTAGAAAACTATTTAATTTGCAATTAAAGGTTTTATTTTCTCTTTAACCCAGTAATTATTAAGGAGGGATATTTACTTATTAATTTTTAGAGTTGTTGAATTTTGTGTAAACTTCTACTGTCATATTTGATATTCATAATTAATTCAATCCTAATTTATTAAAGCATTTGATGTAAATCTAGAAGTTGTAATGTATGTTAGAAAATAAGCCTTAATTTCCACTTTGATAAGTTGAACATTTTTGTAGCTTAGTCAATGATGACAATGATAAGCTATGGTAAATATTTATATTTATGTACTATACAATATATAATTCAACATTATTAGATTGTCAAATTTTATGGGTTTTTTTTCTTAACTCATCTGTAAATATTTAAAGTGGGCAGGTTAATATCATCTCAGTCATTGATTTTTGAACAATTTTTCTTTGATTTCCAGTATCTTTTGTTATCTATATATTTTTGTACTTATGATTAGTGCTTATTTAAAACATAAATAAAATAACAAATCAGTTTTTTATTACATCTTTATCAGTGTAAAATGAGAACTTTTCCTATTGAATCTATTTTATTTAAATTCTAATTTGGCCCCAATTAATATTAGTACAACTGTTTTTTTTTCTTTTCTATTTGCTTTCCTAATGTATACTTATGTTCTTTTATTTTTATATTTCTGGTCATTTTGTGTATTTCCTGTGCATATTCTATGCACATGTTTTTAATAGAAACAGTCTATTTAACTCATTTATATATGTTTAGTACATATGTTTGACACTATTTCTATCATTCTGCTTTATGCTTTCTTTTTTTTTTTCCTTTTTGTCTCTTTTCGTGACCGGCAACGGATCGCAACCCTCAGTGTTGCGCCCGCACCTCGCTCAGCCAGTGAGCCGCCGGTCTGTATGTGGGATCCGAACCCTCGGCGGGAGCGCCACCACGCTCCCAAGCGGCGCACTGTAGCAGTGCGCCACCGGGCCGGCCCAGCTTTATGCTTTCTTACCACAATGTTTCCTTGCTTTTTTCTCACCTCCTTTCTCTTTTCTGATGGACTGTATTTCTTTGATTTGCTCTTATATTTTTCCATATTTTGAAGTTCTTTAACTTGTATTCATTCATTCTACATTTTTTCTATTTTTCTAATCAAAGATATCAATAAAAAAATTGCCTTTAGTTGAAACATTGTGGGCTCTCCCAAGCGGGGTGATGGGGGGCCAAGGGCCTCAGCCACACACCCCCTGTCACATGCAACCAGCCCAGTCACAACCACCAAGCCACAGCAAGAAGGGCCCTGGGTTCCCAAACTAGGGAGCTGGGGGTCGAGGGCTTTTGCCACACCTGCCTGACATCTGCATCCAGCCCAGCAATGACCAAGCCACTGCTGCAAGCCCCTGGTCTCCCCTGTGGGAATGAGGGGGGTGCCAGAGGCCTCAATCCCACCCCTCCTCCTTCCTCCTTCTTCTATCCCATTTCCTTCCCTTTTCCCCTCTCCCCCCCCAACTGCTCTGCTACAACTTCATAGAATGTAAAAAAATAAAAAATAAAAAATAAAAAAATAATAATAAAAAATTCCACACAGTATAAAAAAAAATGTCTCTTGCATTTCTCTGTATTAAAAAAAAGGTACATTTACAGTGCTTTTATTTTTCTCTCCTATTTCTTCATTTATCCCCCAAATATCGATTCCCATGAACACCTTTAGTCTTTTCTTTTGTAGTACTGCCAGCAATGTTGTCTTTAGAATTATCATTGTTAAGTTGTTGTTTTAAGTACTGTATCTTTACTCTTAAGGCTCTTTTCCACCTTGCAATAGTCTGGTGGGGCAAGATTGTTTTATGAGCCATCAGGTATGCACAGGTGACTACATCTCTTCTCACTGTAGTGTCATCAGCCTGAGTGTTTTGGAAATTACTCCTTGATCATTGCTACGATTTTTCTATAGCCTTAGTTTTGGTAGATGCTTCGAGATTTAAATTAATTTTAAAGGTACTTTTAAAATGCTATGTTAACATAATTGCACAAGCTTCTAGTTAAATCCTATACCTTTTTGTTTTAACTTTTCCTTATTGACATATATTAAGAACCTAATTTTTGTGTCAAAATAGATTTTTAAAGTTTACTATAATTAAAACCTTAAGAACTAAATAATGTATCTAGTTTTAAAAATGTTGACATGTGGCTTATTTTCCTTAGGTCTGGCACCTGGATCCTGTCATTGCAAAACTGGCTTTGGAGGAGTGAGCTGTGATCGGTGTGCCAGGGGCTACATGGGCTACCCAGACTGCAAGCCCTGCAACTGCAGTGGCTTAGGGAGCACAAATGAGGACCCTTGTTTTGGGCCCTGTAACTGCAAGGTACATTGTTTATTCCAGTAATGCCCCACTGTCAACAGAGAAGGTTATTTTCCTTGGCTTCTCTTATATCTGCTGGCATTAAGCAATTGTAACAAGTTCTCCTGTAAATATCCACCATCTGTTCTGTATGTGGTACACCTATAAGCATCTTTCAATGCCTACCAGGTTCACTACAGAAAGACATTTGTAAATCACCACCATTTATCTAAAACCCTGTAAATACACAGTGGATAAGTCACTTTAAGAGTGTGTGTCATTTTATAACAAAAACACTTTCCCTCCATTGCCCATCTAGTCTGTCCATTTAGAAGTGTACAGCACTAAAAGTAGCAACCTTTTAAAACTATAATACACTCAAATCTACTATACCTTTGCATCTATTTCTGAAAAGAATTCTGTCAAGTGTTTCTTTAAATAATCTTCTGAAGTTTGAACCCAGATAGGTCTTAAAATACTTACCATATTTAATCTCTTCCGTTTAATCACCAAAAATGTAAGAAGGCCTAGACAATTGACTAAAGGCTCAATATTTTCTCCCACGAGTGCTTTTAGAAATGTAACTTTATTTGTCAAACATGGTCTTCTGATAACACATCATGTTAACACCAAGGGATGCATTACACCTGCAGCTAATACGCTTAGGGGAAACATACAGGCATGCACAAGTCTAAAATTATAAGACTGATTTACGTTAGCTATAGTAATTAGGTCCAATGTTCTGATCAAACAATGTACAGTTACATTAGCTGAGAAAATGAATAATTCTTTGAAAATGTTAACATGCCATACTGATTTAACAATGGAAGTTACTTCTTTTTTTTCCTTTGTTTTTAATCATAGATGGAACCTTATTAAAAATCTTTTTTTCTCTTAATTCATTAGTCTTATGTAGGCAGCTATAAAATATATATGCTTATAGTTGATATGTGTGTGTGTGTGTGTGTGTGTGTGTGTGTATAAACAGTAAGCCATAATATAAGTAGCAAATATTAGTTTTAATGTTACGTGTGTATGTGTTGGGACAAAAATATCTGAAATACCAAGCTAAACATTGTAATACTTACATAATAGGTATATGTCTATCAAGGGCAATTTAGGTATCTATTTCAGACTACAAAAACAGTAAAACTCTATCTACACAAGTAAGCGGAAGTCCGCAAGCAAGTTGTCCTCAAGTTGTCATGTTCTGGAATGCAGTAAATTTTCTACATCTAGTACATTTCATTCCAATATTATCTGAAATGAAAAATTGCTCCGGTAGCCCAAGATTGTATAGCAGTCTGTGAGTGATTGCTTGCTTAGGACACCTCCCCTCTCTATCCCGAATGCCTTTTTTGGCAATCCTACAGGTTCTTAATACATCTTCTCTAACATTTATCAAAACATATCTTGTGTGTGCTTTATTCCTTTTCTAAAGCTCCACAAAAATCTCTAACCTTTACCATTTACTCAAATAAAGGAAGGCAAAGCTAAGATTAAAATGGAAGGCAAACCTCCCAACCTCCTGAGTCTCTACAACATAAGAAATCAAACAGGAAAAAAAAAAAAAATGGGAAGGATTTTTATGTATCTACCATTCATAAAATGGTGATGTCTGGTATTTGCAAGGAAAGAGTAACAAATGAGTTCATTTTCTTTGGTAAATAGAGCGAGAAAGGCTAAAACCAGAGAGCTGTAGTGATCATCAGAGCTCCGAGGGAAAGCTCCCTGAGCTACTCGCTGCCTGCTCTGTGTCTGACAATATTGTGCCGAGAGAGATTATAATCCTAATAATAAAAATGCCTCCTGCGAAGACACTTGAAGATTTACACAGACAATTAAAACGCAACAATAAACAGCAATTAAGAAATCATAAAAGATAATGAAAAATTAAGTAAATAGAATCATTAAGAGAAATGCCTTTCAAATGTAATATTTTAAATAGAAAACTGCAAGCTGTTATAAACTAGTTTTACTTACGATAAAAACTTGCAGAAAATATCTTTATATATATATAATATATATATATTTATAAAATATCTATGTAATTGTAAAAATTACAAATTATATGCATATAGCATATAAATTATATCACAAAATTATATCACAATATCACAATTATATCACAATGTATATGCAATGTACTGTAATTGTCTATAACCTGTTGTTTATAAAAATAATAAAGCCTATTATTTTGACAAAATACCCATACAATTTAAATGAATGACACTTATTAACATAGAGAGCAATGTGATAGTTCATACTGTTTCACAAAAACATGATTTGACATAGGTTCGTCAACTGTTAAAAACAGCACAGATTAAAATGCTTAAGAAGCAAAATTTTAGAGTGACTAAAATACTAGAAACTTAAATTCAAATAAAATGATAGCTTTTTGACTGAATAGAAAGAATACAAGTGTCCTTAAAAAAAGTTCATGGAAAGATTTGTATTATGTTTTAATTCTATTTTGCCATGAACTTTTTGAAGTATCTTGTTATACATACATGTCTATATATTGATATCAAAGTTAGTAACTTTGAATAGTATTTACTTATAAACAGAAAGAATATAAATTACAAGTGAAACAATGTCTATATAAGTGTTCATCTCCAAACTGCATATTAACCAATAAAAATTTGCACATTTATCGTGTATGTAAATTTGTAAAACATAAAACAATTCAATATTGTTTGTGGTCACACACATATAATAAAAAATTTAAATAAACTTACGTGCTTTCTACTAATTTCAGAATAGCAGTTAACTCTAGAGAAAGAGGGAAGGGACTAGAACAGAAGTGAAATGAGATTCAATTCTGTCTAAGATATATTCCTTTAAAAATATATCTGAAGTGACCAGTTGTTTAAATTCTGCTCTCCCTGGAGGTGGAAGACTTCCTAGCAACGCTGACTCCCAGGCCTTGGGCAAGCTCTCACTGCCCTTTTATCCTGGGAATTTCCAGAGCTTTTTGTCTTCGGGAGACATGGGAAGTATATTATCTGAAAGAAAGTGAGCTGAGATGCCAGTTAGTTTAGAGAACTAAAATGGCGACGGGTTTTTCTAGGGTGGAGCCAGGCAAGCCCGGAATAGTGAGGGCTGGCCAGTCATCTCTGTCTGGCGTGGCTCCCCGCTGGGACGAGCTAATTGCTTACCTTGACGCAGAGCATCCTGGGGCTTGTAGTCCCACTCGGCCCACGGTTCTTAGAAGGGGCCGGCAGCGTGGGAAACCCCCGGCCAGCCTCGGGGGGGCTGGGATGAGAAGCCCGCCCAGATCGTCTCACCGTCACACCCTAGGCGACAGCTACAGATAAACTCCCTCTTCCCGAGAGGCAGATTCCATCTCTGGGGACCTCAGTTTGGAAGTACCCCTAACTGATTTCTGGTGGGGAGAGGGGAGCCCGGTGTCCCCCTCGAGTTACATTGAAGTGTACCAGTCGGGTTTCTAAGGGAGCCGACCCAAGTGAGGGGAAGGCAAGGAGAAATTGTGGGTTGACTGACCCTCCCTCCTCCCCCCCAGTCCGGAGAATTAGGTCACCTGCTAGGCAGGGCGGGGCGCGACACAACTTTGATGACTCAACTAAAAGTCAAGGCTTATAGAAGACACGCCTCAGCCCTGTCCTGAGCACACAGAGTGGGGAGGGACCCGGCTAAAAGAGGCGGAATCTCAGAAATAAATAAAGAAAGAAAGGAGTAGTTGACAGCCCACTGGAAGGATTTCCAAGGCTCGATAGCGCCATCTACTGTCGGAAGTCCAAGATTCGAGAGAAAATCCCTGCCAAAATGAATAAACATCCAAAAAGAAATGCAAAAAACCAAGAACATACACCACCAAAAGTCAATAATTCTCAAATTCTAGATCCTATAGAACAAGAAGCCCTTGAAATGAATGACAGGGAATTTCGAGTGTTAATCCTAAAGAGGCTGAATGAGATACAAGAAAACACAGCTAGACAGCATGATGAAACCAGGAAAAACATACAGGAGCTGAAAGAGGAAATGTACAAGGAAATCATTGTCATAAAAAAAAATGTAGCAGAACTTGCTGAACTGAAGAAGTTATTCAGTGAAATAAAAAACACATTGGAGAGTTTAACTAGCAGGATAACGGAAGTTGAAGAGAGAACCTCGGTTCTTGAAGATGGGCTCTTTGGAATAATACAAGCAGACAAGAAAAAAGAAAAAAGTATCAAAGATATCGAAGAAAATCTGAGAGAGATATTAGACAACCTTAAGCGCTCAAATATCCGAATCATGGGTATTTCAGAAGGGGAGGAAAAAGGTGAATGTATTGAAAACATATTCAACAAAATAGTGGCAGAAAACTTTCCAGACATAGGAAAAACCACAGATCTTCAGATCCAAGAAGCTCAACGATCCCCAAACGTGTTCAACCCAAAAAGGGCTTCACCAAGGCATATTATAGTCAAAATGACTAAACTCAAGGACAAAGAGAGAATCTTGAAAGCTGCAAGAGAGAAGCGTCAAATCACCTATAAGGGGGCTCCAATCAGGTTAACGTCAGACTTCTCAACACAAACCCTAAAGGCTAGAAGGGAATGGGATGATATATTCAAAATACTAAAAGACAAAGATTGCCAGCCAAGAATACTCTACCCTGCAAGGCTGTCCTTCCGAAATGAAGGGCAAATAGTATATTTCTCAGACAAACAAAAACTGCGGGAGTTCATCACCACACGACCACCCTTACAAGTAATTCTCAAGGGAGTACTGGGATTGGATCCCAGAAGATAATTACCACTCCCATAACAATCCAAGTAAAAAAAAACAATCCAAGTAGAATAAAAATGACTACCATGAAAAGAAAACAAACAATCATAATCACTAGAGGCAACCTCAGGAACCAACAAACACAGAAAACAAACAGCAAAACAGAAAGCAAGGAACAAATATCACTCAAGAAAGAAAACCAAAAAAATAATTA